>NW_024814625.1:0-2351 GCF_019175285.1 Sceloporus undulatus
GCATCAGCTTTTGTAGACTTGATCTCCTTCGGCAGATGCAAGGAGTGAGAGGGTGCTCAGGAAGGATCTAAGGTCTTTCTTGGGCACCTGTTGACTCCATGCATCTGAGGACGGAGACCAAGTCTACAAAAGTTTATGCTTCAACTTCTTTTGCTCAGTTAGTCTCACAGGTGCCACAAGATGGCAATGCAATGTAAGACAAGAGTGATTTAGGTGGGCTTAATCTGTATTTTAAAATATGGCAAATTAAAAGAGAAGAGCCAACAGCCTTTTAAAACATTTTGAATCAAATCCAATGGTCCCTGGAAGTACACCTCAGGACTGGCAAAGCCTCTTCGAGGGCAGCAGAGGCACAGGCCCATTGCTCCTCCCCACCATGGGCCCCTACTCTCCCCCAGCTGAGAGACAGCTGAAGGCCAGGGGAAGGGCAGGAGGAGCAAAAGCAACAGCACGTCCCCGTCACCCCCCCCTAATTTCCCCCGGCTGTCTCTTCCTGCCCTGGAAGCCCCGCCTCCGATGGTGGAAGCCCTGCCCATGGAAGGCAGAAGTCCCACCCACAGAGGGCAGAAGCCCCGCCCCCGGCACGCGGACCTAGAAATGTTCGCCATCACTGCAAAGGAGGCCAAGGCAATGCAACATGTAGGATGTTATGGTGACCCCAAGGTGAACCTATCATGGGGTTTTCTTGTAAGATTTGTTCAGGGGAGGTTTGCCATGGCTTTCCCTTGAGGCTGAGAGCGTATGACTTGCCCAAGATCACCCAGTGGGTTTACATGGCCAAGCGGGGATTTGAACCCTGGTCTCCAGATCCATCGTCCACAACTGGAGGCCAGAGGAAGGGCAGGAGTCCATTACTGCACCCTGGCTCCTGTGGTCTACCTTGTCAAGCTTTATTGTCTTTTTCTAGTGATTCAGGTCTTCTCATGGCATGTCCAAAGTATGACAGGCTCAGCTTAGGATGGGTGACACCTTGCTTGAAAAGAGCACTTGTGAAACGGATCTTGGGATATTAGTAGACACCAAGCTAAACATATCAACAGTGTGGAGCAGCAGCCAGAAAAGCTAGTATGAGTCCAGGCTGAATCAGCAGGACTCTAGACCATAGGAAGTAATAGTGCCACTGTATTCTACTCTGGTCAAGCCTCCGCTGGAATCCTGTGTCCAGTTCTGGGCACCAAGATTGAAGAGGATGTGGACAAGCTGTAATAATGTCTCCAGGGAAGGATGAGTGAAGATGATCAAAGATTTGGAAACCAAGACTTGTCCACAATACAAAATATATACCTTTATTGGCCACCCAAAATGGGGAAAAAGTTGCATTATGCAAAGTTTCAAAGCTTCACTGGCTTCTTCGTCCGGCAGAGATGCTAAGATTTTGAGTTATGTGACATTGGTAGCCAGAATCTTAATAGCATCGAAATGGAAAGAGAATTCAATCCTTTTGGTGCAAGATTGGTCATTAAAACTATTGGAAATGGCTGAAAGAGACAAATGGATATGTCTCATGAATTTGTTTATTTATTTATACATCGCCTTTCTCCCAAGGCGGCTCTCAAGATAAAACGCCTTTAAAACAATTTTAAAAAACCTATTTAAAATAAGACCATTAAAACAGTATAAAATTAAGGTTAAAAACATACAAAAGTGAAAACGCATTATCTAATACATCTACCCCATATAAAAGCCATGAAATCCAAAACCCTGGGGAAACTTGTCAATATTTGGGAACTGGAAATGAAATATTTAAGGAACATGTTGGGAGAAATGTCAATCCTTGGTTTTCAGGATTAAGTAAGAGAAGCTGTTGTATAGTTATTCAGAATTTGGGAAGAGCCATATATTTAAGATAGATCCAAAAATCATTTGTATATAAGTAACAGCCTTTATTATTATCTATTATCATGTGTATATAAGGAAGGAACATTACCAAAAATATGTATAAACACCAAGCATAGATATCTCAGGAAGGAGAGAAAGAAAATGAAAGGAATTCTTATTATATATTTTATGTCATTTTGTATGTCATGTCATGTTTACTTTATGGTTTAGGTTACAATAAATGAATAAATAACTGTTTTTGTGTGCCTTCAAGTCATTTCTGACTTATGGTGATCCTATCAGGAGGTTTCTTGTCACATTTCTTCAGAGGGTCTTTGCCTTGATCATCCTCTGAGGCTGAGAGAGTGTAGCCTGACTACGATCACTCAGTGGCTTTCATGATTGGGCTACGATTCGAACCCTGGTCTCCAGGGTCATAAACCAGTGCCCAAACCATTTTGCGATGGAGCCACAGGCCTACATGCCGCCTGTGATGTTACTCAGGCCCTGTATGCACCGGCCATTAAGGCTGG
>NW_024814626.1:0-2351 GCF_019175285.1 Sceloporus undulatus
AGTGGTGAAGGATCTTGAAACCATCAAGCCCTTTGAGGAGCGACAGTAAGAGCTCTTTGACAGTGCAACTCCCATAGTTTCGTGGAGTCCTCTTCCTTGGAGGTCTTTAAACAGAGGCTGGATGGTGTTTGGAAATGTATTCCTGCATGGCAGAAGGGGGTTGAACTGGATGGACCTTGTGGTCTATTCCAACTCTATGATTATATAATTCTAGTGGAATCATAGCACCATGATAATTTAGTATAAAAGGGACCTCAGTCTTCATAGAAAATACAATGGATTCCGGTTCCTTACCCACAGAAGCCACATTCTCATAATTCTCCATCATCACATAACTGTACATCAGTCTCTGTTTCTTCGTCAACAGTTTCCATTCCTCCTCAGTGAAATATACAGCCACATCCACAAAGGTCACCTGCAACAGAAAACAGCCCTCATCCAGAGAGAGACTAAGGAAAAGGGGAGCAAATCACATGGTGCATCCAAATATTATTTCATCACCTCAGAATTCAGTCCAGGAAATAAACTTTAAATTATGTTAGCAAGCAAAAACCTGCTGCCTTTCAAATCCAGTTTGTCTCAAATCCTTTCAATATAATATACTTAGGGAGCTGGACATGTTTCGCCTGGAGAAGGCAAGGTTAAGGGGTGATATAATAGCCCTGTTTAAATACTTGAAGGGATGTCATATTGAGGAGGGAGCAAGCTTGTTTTCTGCTTCTCCAGAAAACAGGATCCGGAACAATAGATGCAAGCTCCAGGAAAAGAGATTCCACCTGAACATTAGGAGGAACATCCTGACAGTAAGGGCTGTTCAACAGTGGAACACACTCCTTCCTCCGAATGCAGTGGCGTCTCCTTCCTTGGAGGTCTTTAAGATGAGGCTGGATGGCCGTCTGTCAGGGATGCTTTGATTGAGAGTTCCTGCATGGCAGAATGGGGTTGGACAGGGTGGCCCTTGGGGTCTCTTCCAACTCTATGATTCTATGATTCTAATATCATAAACAATATAATTTAGGCCATTGCTGGGATATCGAGGATGTATTAGGATACTCACTATCCCAACACATACAGAACATTTAGCCACCAAAGAATTATAGTGCATTTAGAAATTTCTTGCCACATTTCAGAGGCAAACGTCATTTTTAATAACAGTTTTGGGGAGCACACTTGGATTGAGGGCCACTGGGGCTACCCCATGTTTAGATCCAGAGATGTTCGCCCATATCCTCCAACATTTCAGAGATGGGAAAAGCAAGACACATGTGGACAAGCAATCCAGAAGGCGGTGAGGATGGCCAAAGTTGTTTATGAGGAAGGTCACAGAAATGGGGAAGGGCACAGCAGTTTGCTTTTGCTTCAGCCTCCTGGGAAGGGCAATATCCTGCCTCCTTCTTTCCTGTCTTCTCCCCACTTTTGAGTTGATAGGGTGCAAACTGAATGGCACTCAGGAATTGAAGTGAGGTGAGAAGGGGGAAAGTGGGAGGATGAGCGAGCAACCAGGACATTTTTAAAAGCCCCTGAAAAAGTGGGGTGACAGAGGGTTAACCAGGACTGTCTCTGCCATATTGGGAGAATATGTTCTCCGCTTGCTTTCATGAACTGGCCCAGAAGTGACACAGATGAAATTAATAGTCAAGAATGTCAACTCACCAAAGAATTCTTGTACCTCCTCAGCCTCTTTCTTTTGGAGCCCAACTCCCTCCGCTTGACCTCTGTGTTGGCCATCAGGTGGGCAGGGATCCTGGTTGTCTTGCACTTGGTCACTTCCAGCAAGAGAGGCCCCAAAACCACGTAGAAGGAAGCAGAGATGAAGTTCCTGAGAAAAGGGACCAGGGTTAGGATTGACTTGGCAAGAAACCCTGCAGCACTCAAAGAGACAGAGAACAGCATCCTCCTGGTGAGATACGCAGGTGACATATGCCTCCTTTGGGCCAATGCAGAGGTGGGCATCCCCTTCCTCCCTCTGCAACAAACAAAGCCCCCTGGACCTAGCATAGATTCACTGCAGCTCCCCTACACAACAGATACTCCATGCCTTCTTATTGTGGTGAAGGTTGAGGAGATGGGGAATTGGAGAGGGCCATGGTTATGTCCCTGTAACTGGATGTGAAATGAGTGCATCACAAATAAATAAATAAATAAATCATCTACTGAAACCTCCAGATGTCCCTAGTGCTTTTCCACAGCATCATCTCCTTTCCCAAGAAGGCTGCATCCACACTGCAGAAATAAGACACTTTGACAAAGCTTTAACCGCTCAGTGCTATGGAATCCTGGGATTTTACCTTTGGGACAGTTAGCCCCCCTCTGCCAGAGAGCTCTCATGGCACAACGAACTACAAATCTCA
>NW_024814627.1:0-2350 GCF_019175285.1 Sceloporus undulatus
ACTGTCAGAAGATAAGCTTTACTGGTGATGAATGATCCATGTAGAAGATCTACATCAGAGAAAGCATTCCATTCCTTTAGCTAACAATGTCCAGCATTCCTTGGAACATGTAGTAGAACTGGATGCTAAACTACTAATTCTACCCATGGCTGGTGCTGGAGTTCCCTGTGGGTGGCTAAATGAGATCTATGAGCTGGTGACTACTCTCCTCTCCTATGGGTGAGATTATAGGGAGACAGATTCCCAAGGATGATATAATGAAGAAACAAATAAAGCAAACTGGCATTTGCAGGTGTGAACCACCTCCCATCCCAGCAGCTATGAGAACTGTACAAAACAGTTACTAAAAGGGACATTTACTCTTCCCCACCACAGCTCCCAGGCTTGAACTGCCAAGCCAAAGTGAAACTATCAAGCAAGAGCTACTAAATACAAATTTGTATAAATTAACTCTTTTCATGTCATGAACAGATATTTAGGATTTGGTCATAATGCTAACAAGGACTCTAATACTCATCTGCCTGTTGGCAGAGGCCACACTCAATACATATGGGTAATAAAAATACAATATAGAAGTGGGGAAAAGTCTTTCATGAGTCAAAGAAACATTTGCTCCCAACTTAGCTTCTTTTCCTCAAAAGCTTATGATGTCACAAAAATAAAAACAATTTTATTCAGACCTTGAGATGCCTTTTAAAATTACCATACTTGTATCAATATGAGAGGCATTTCTCTAAAAATAGCCACTATACAGCTTTGATCACATTTACAAAAGCGAATCAAAATTCGGGAGATAGATGTATGGGATTTTCATAGGATGCCCACTTTTTTAAAAAAATATATGTTTTTATTGTACTGTTTTTAATTCCGTGAAGCCGCTCTCAATCCCAGTCCTGGGAAAAGAGTGGGATACAAATAAATATAAAGATAAATATAATAATAATTTGTGACTTGCTGCTACACAATATCTGCCTTCCATTACATGGCAGCTACATGGGAAAAGTGGACCCTATGCATAGGTGAATTGCTCGTCTTTTTCCAACACCATGAGGCCTTAGCTACATCTATGCTGCAGAATTAATGCAGTTTGATATCATTTTAACTGCCATTCATCAATAATATGGAATTTGGGGATATGCAGTTTTGTGAGATATTTAACCTTCTCTGTCAAAGAGCTCTGGTGCAACAGCAAACTACAAATCCTAGAATTCTATAGGATGGAGCCATGATGCTTAAAATGATGTCAAACTGCATTAATTCTGCAATGTGGCAGCAGTCTTTGTCTCTTCTCTGCATCCTTTCTAATGGATGTTACCAGTCCTCTTTGCTTTTCATAAGAGAAATACCCTCATTCCCTGCAATGAAAGATGAGAATTAGATGCAATGAAAGATGAGAACTAGATGCAATGAATGATGAGAACTAGATGCAATGAAAGATCAGAACACAGGAGGCCTGTTATACCATTTGAAGCCAAAGAGAAGATTGGCAGACTTGGCCACTAAGGGGTTCCTCATCTCATTTTGTTATAATCTCACTAATTCCATGTCCAGATGCCCCCTTTTAAAGTCTTTTCTTCGCTTAAAAAAAAGAAAAAGCAACAGCCAATAAGATTAAATGTCAATGTGTGAAAAATGAGACTGAGGCTTGTGGAGGGAAAGTAAGAGGGAAATTGTTTCAAGAAGAACAGAACAAAATATTATAAATAGGTTCATAAAATTCACCCCGGATAGATGGGAAAAGAGAGGGGGGATCACCCCAGAATGGAGCCAATGCTTTTTTCTTTGCTTTTCCTCAATGAGGAACCAACACAAATGAACACAGATAGGTTCAACCCTAATTATCACATAACCTATTTGAAATATTCTAAATAGTATCTACCTGTGTGATTTTTCCTATGCTAAATATTCTTGGGAAGGTTACTCCCATGAACAACTTGCAGAGCTTTAAGATCTGGTGTGAAGGGCTTGTAAAAAATGCAAATATTCTGCTCTGGTAATATTCTGTTTGGTAAACATAATCTAGACTCTTCTATTGATTTTTGATCCATCAGTTCTGTATCCATTCCTGCAACATTATTGGAGAGTATGGAAAACCCTAGTGAAGAACCTACTTTAAGCTGAATTGATTTAAATTGTTCATAGTTAGCAAATTAAGATACTTTTTCTTATATGAGTCTTAGTTATTTAAACCATGTTTACCGAAGCAGGAACATCTACTTGGTTTTTAATTAGCATACAAATCACCCCCATGAGGCATATACCATAAAATGATTCACAGACATCTCACTATCTATTTTCTTTCTAAACAACCTCATCAACAAGTGAGCTGAATGATTCTCCTGTTGATTTT
>NW_024814628.1:0-2350 GCF_019175285.1 Sceloporus undulatus
GGATTGGGGCCTCAGCGGCTGCCGTTCTGGCAGCTGAGGCCCTGATACACTGGGGAAAGGGGCGGGTACAGCCCGCCCCAAATGGGCGGTCTGTAACCCGCCTAGGAGTCCTAGTAGATCACAAGTTGAACATGAGTTATCAGTGTGAAGCGGCAGCTAAGAAGACCAATGCAATTCTAGGCTGCATTAATAGAAGTGTAGTATCTAGATTAAGGGAAGTAATAGTACAACTCTATTCTGCTTTGGTCAGGCCTCTCCTGGCATACTGTGTCTAATTCAGGGCAATACAATTCAAAAAGGATGTTGACAAGCTGGAGTGTGTCCAAAGGAGGGCAACGACAATAGTGAAGGGTCTAGAAACTATGCCATATGAGGACAGACGGGGATTTTGCATGGATAAAAAGCAGTTCCAAATTCACAGGATAATCGCAAGATAATTGTGATGTCACATGACGTCGTGTGATAATCTTTGCATTATTGTGTGATATTGACGGGAGCATACCACTGTGCTCCCATCTTTTTTTGCCAGTGTGATAACCTCCTTAGAGAGCTAGGTATGTTTAGCCTGAAGAAGAGAAGGTTAAGAGGTGAAAAGATAGCCCTGTTTAAATATTTGAAGGGTTGTCATATTGAGGATGAAGCAAGCTTGTTTTCTGCTGCTCCAGAGAATAGGGCCCAGAGTAATGGTTTCAAACTACAGGAAAAGAGATTCCTCCTTAACATTAGGAAGAATTTAGGAACATTAGGAAGACAGTAATAGCTGTAGACCGTGGAACACACTCCCTCATAGTGGAGTCTCCTTCTTTGGAGGTTTTTAAACAGAGGCGGGATGGTCATCTGTTGGAGGTACTTTGATTGTGAGTTCCTGCATGGTAGAGGACTGGACTGGATGGCCCTTGACATCTCTTCCCATTCTATGATTCTAATACATTCAAGCATGGCATATTCTAATATGATACTGTTAATATTCTGAGACTTTTATTGCACTATTTCCTTATGGTCTCATGCTACATTATGTTCGGCTTTAAAAACATGTTTTCAGCTTCAGCAGCAAATAGAATAGCACACTTTGTTTACCAATCTTTAGAGGAAATATGCCCCAAATGCTGACACAAAAACATAGGGGATAAACTACTGGGTTATTTGCATATATGGGACCACAATCTTGCCAATAGTCTGAATTAAAGGCAGAGCCTAAACTGGGTGACCTTGGGTGAGTCATGCAATGTTAGCCTCAGAATAACCAGTAATAGGTTTGCGTTAGGGTTGCCATGACTCAGAAATAGGGTTGCTTCAAGGAACAAAATGTCTTGGGTAGCATCCGCACTAAAAAAATAATCTGGTTTGATTCCATTTTAAGTGCCATGGCTCAATGCTATGGAATTCTGGGAACCATAGTTTGGTGAGGCACCAGAGCTCCACTCCACAACAAACTACATTCCCAGAATTTCATAGCATTGTCCTATGGCAGTTAAAATAGTCTCAAACCAGATTATTTCTGCAGTGTGGATGAAGCCTTATTATTATTATTAGTGTGAAAGATTTTCAGTCTCTCACTCTCTGCAGTACTAGCCATTTGGGACTAAAGGAAAATTTCATTGGGGGCCGAAGTATTTTTGGGAGGCAATCTTCTCATTTTGCCCACTTATAACTACACCCTTGACTTCAAATAAATAAATAAATAAATAAAGCTAGAGTCAGCATGAGTAAAATAAACATTTCTTCCATCTGGTCACAAGGTGTCACTCAAACAATGTATATTTGCTGATCCAATTCTCTCTTTTCTTTTTCATTGTTGATAATAACTTGGTGGTGGTGGTAGTGGTAGACGTCAAGTCATTTCTCTCTTATCATGGCAACCCTAAAGTGATGCTATCTCATGGTTTTCTTGACAAGATTTGTTCATTGGGGTTTTGCCATTGCCGTCCTCTGAAGCTGAGTGAGTGTGACTAGGACAAGTGGGTTTTCATAGCAGAACAGGGATTTGGTTTCCCAGGTTCCTAATCCAATACACAAACCAGTGCACCATACTGGCTCTATCTATAATGATTATCGCCTCAAAAATATAAAACCAAGAGGATGAATTACATTTTAAAACAATCTAAGAATTTTGCAAGATAATAAAATACAGTAAAGACACCAATAATGCCAAATAAAGTAGTATTTGCACTATGCCTTATTTTAGGGTCTTAGAACGACAGCTGAGGTGTGGCAATATTCTGGGAAGGGGTGAGATTCAGCAATTTAGGTAATGACTTTAACCCTTCTGAGTAAAACCTGAATGAATTCACCCCAATTACTGACATCAGTTTTCAGTAGCCACTGGGTACAGGTGAAAAAAGTAACTTTT
>NW_024814629.1:0-2350 GCF_019175285.1 Sceloporus undulatus
TACAGCCAGAGCTGAAAAAACAGAACCAAAACTGTGGCCTCAAAAGGCATTTTTGGGGAGCAAGAAGAGGCCTTTGGAGACAATGGTTTTACAAGGGACAGGGATGTTTAGAAACCAATATATCTGGGTACATTTTATACCATTTCTTAAGAAAGCTGTTTTCTTTACCTCCAGAAATGTATGTTGGAAGTAATTTGAAGGCAAACAAAAACAACAGCAGCAGCAACAAAAAAATCTCTCTCTTTTTAGTTTATACATGTTACCACACTATAGGATATAGTAAGCACCTTTTATGTGTGATAGATACCTAGTTGTGGTAGACTGGAGTCAGAGTGTCTTTAGATAGTGTGGAGTTGTTCATTTTTCTGGCAGCATTATGTAACTATTACAGTTAAAATTTTATTTTGAAATTTTTGCCGAAATATTATTTCTTCTAATTTGGGGATAAAACCTGGTGGACCATGGTTGGTAAGCTGTGGAGTAGGGGGCAGTGAGTAGCATCAACAGGCTTGCGTTGAAATTTCCTGGTTTCTCAGAGCCAATTATTGGTTACCTGCCAAAATAATTTCTAATTCTGTGTTTATGATTCGATTAATCTTCTATCCATAGTGTACATACAACAGGACTAAATAGTAAGTGGCTGGATTTCATGTGCTCCCAATCCTTCTACTGTTCCTCTGTGATTTTGTGAAATCTGTAAAGAAGCTTGCATTTCCCCCCAAACAGACCTTAAGATAGCTCTAGGGCTGAGTCAGAATAACATCCCTGGAAAATTGATTTGTATTTGGGGAGGTTTGGAGGTGAAGAGTGGGCATGTAAATCATGCAAACATGTGTGTGGTCCCCTTTCTGGTCAATTGGTGGTTAGCCAAACAAGGAAGGAAGGCTTAAATTGTGGAGTGCTTTCTTTTAAATGGACAGTTATCTCTTCTCTTGATAAATGGGCAATAAGGGCTAGGTCATGTGGCAAAAAGCTTTCAATTTTTAGATTTGGGGGGGGGCAACCAGCTGTATATCCCTTCCCCTCCTTGATCTGCAGGATGTTTGCCTGTTTAGAGTGAGTTCTATATGATCAGATATATAATGAAGTGCATAGGAAGTGCTGCTCTCAGTGTAATATTTGCCCTCAGTGGTGTGACCTCTGTCATTACATAGTGGCAGGCTAAGATCACTCCAGGAAATAAGAGATTACTGGAATGAAATGATGCATCTAAAACCTATAGTAACAATGAGTTACGAAGTGGAACATAGTCAGAGGGGGGATAGGAAGCTGTCTTGCATCCTTCAAAAACACGATGTTCTGAAAATGTCCACATGTAAACATTTGGTGCAGCCTATATTTCATTCTCTTTCCATGTTTTTTTATTTAAATTTCTTCATCTTTAACTAGGGCTTAATTCTAAGCAAATCTGAAGGTAAAAGAAAAAAAAAACAAAAAGATCCATTTTTAAAAACACTTTAATTTAAAAAGAAAAAGTATATATAACATTTTATCTTTGAATAACTCAAAAGTAGTTCAATTGACTTTGGTCTAACATTTTTTGTACAGCACAAGCTCTTCAAGATTAATTGAAGCATGACAAATTTCAGCCAAAGGGAGAAAACATTTATAAAGTCAGGATATAATGGATCTGTGGATTTGCAGGTGGAATAACTCTTTTAAGCTGAAGTAGCAACTTAGCTATGATATCACTCAATGAGGGGCATGCTGACCAGCAATCTTCATCATCTTATCAATAACAATGCAAATTGACTCTTAAAATAACAACAACCATCATGATATGATAGCATTTTCCCTTATCTTTTATAAAGGATTCAACATAGTCTAGGCAGGCAGCAGCCATTTTGAGTCATTCTGATAAATCTCCTAGTACAGTAAATCTGTAATACAGGTTTCTTTTTCTGCTGTGTGCTTCAGAAGTATGTTTCAAAACTGGCCCCACAGGACTATACAAACTTCCATTGGTACCACTTCGTGCCATATGAATGTTCCTGCTTTTGACTTCCTTTTGCTTTTTATACTGAAATTTTCATGAGCTCCTTCAAGATGACCAGCTGAAGCCAACCTTGAACTTCCACAGGCTTGGCTTCTGCATTATTACTGGAGTTGGAGATGAGGTCAAGTTGTTTCTGGAGGTAAAGAAAATAGCTTTCTTATGAAATGGTATAAAATGTACCCAGATATATTGGTTTCTAAACATCCCTGTCCCTTGTAAGACCATTGCCTCCAAAGGCCTCCTCTTGCTCCCAAGAATGCATGTATTCTTTGTCGTCCCCCCCCCCCGATACTGCCACATGATTGTACCTTTTGAGGCCACAGTTTTGGTTCTGTTTTTTCAGCTCTGGCTGTA
>NW_024814630.1:0-1982 GCF_019175285.1 Sceloporus undulatus
CGACCTCCGGACTCTTAGGACCCATGCATCATTTAAATAGCATACCTCCAAAGAGACCCGAAGCAGCTTTATTTTGGCAGTCTGTAACAGGCCATGGTTTCTACATCTTTCCTTCCACCTTAACTAATCACTGTCTAAATAACTAAGCAATTTCTATATCAAATTATATAGGGATAGGGACTATTTTCGCTAAGAAGAGTCTCTGGACCAACAAAAAAAATCAATGTGGAGCTCAACTGGAGGTGAGAAGAGACAGATTTTGAAGGACTGCAAGCCTACTTAACCTTTCATCTCCCTCTCCTTCCACCATCTCTCTCAATTTGCCACGCAGTCTCATTGTAACATCAAATATGGCTACATGTGGCGTACAGGACACAGATTCATCACCCCATATCTAATACATCAAAGGGCTGAAGATACTCCTGGTTGGTAGCATGCCATGTCAACTGAGTGATGAATTTGCTCTGGGTATCAGTGTGAATTAAGCTATCCAAGTAATTTAACTTGTCTCAGAGATAAAGATGAGTACTTCAGACTGTTCCGTTAAAGTTTGGATTAAAACCCAGATTGGATTTCTTGTCCCACAGATGTGGAAGTCACTACTTGCTCTTACTGTGGAAAATGTTGTTTAGGGACTTTATTACACAATTAGCATACCCTGCACATCTCTCTCTCTCTCTCTCTCTCTCTCTCTCTCTCTCTCTGGATATGGGTTTCATAATTAATATCTAGTGTTGTTATTTTGAGGTCACAATGACCTGTGGGAACAAAAAGGCTTTACATATGTGTGGAGTTTGGAGTACACTGACCTGAAATTTATGCAATAGATCTAGATAGAATAAAGAAAAGCACTGACGAGTTTTGATAAACATCTTTTTCACATTTCCTATTGCACTGGAGACAAAAGGAAGCAATTGTTGATCATACCTTCTATCCTATCTTTTGATGTCCCTAAACAGCCCCCTTCTTGTCCATCATCAAAGGGTTGTCTCAAATCTAAATCAATTAACACTTGAGTGTTAAGTCACTGAAGATTCCTGGGAAAGCCATCAACACCTTTGATTGTAAAATACCCCTCGAGGGCATGGAGCAGGGTATAAGAATCCCTCAGCCCCTGCCACTTTCTCTTTTCTTCTGCCAGGGACGTAGCCAAGGGGAGGGGTCCGAGGGGTCTGGAACCCCCCCTTGAGGTGTGGTTGCATTCACACCCCTTCCTCCTCCTCCTTCTCTGTCAGGAGCCTGCTCACTGAGAGAGAGGGAATAGGAGTGGGCATGGCCTCCCTCCCTGCAACTTAGTTCTTTCCTTTACTTTCCCCCTCTTTCCCCCACCTTCTGCTCCTCCTCCTCCACACTATTGGCAGAAAAAAAGCCTCCCTTCCTGCAGAAGGAGAAGAGGAGGAGGAGGAGGAGGAGGAGAAGGAGAAGGGAAGGAAGGAAGGAAGGAAGGAAGGAAGGAAGGAAGGAAGGGGAAGGAAAGAAAAGAGGAAGGAAGGGACTCTTTCCTTCCACTCCTTACCAACCCACCCTTCCTGTGCAGTCACTGTCAAGACGAGATCCATCTCTACCTTTTCCCTCCCTCTGGGGGAGGCAAAGGGGGCCCTCCATCCCTCCCCAGAGTGGGGGGTGCCTTTTTTTGAGGGAGAGATAGTCAGGGGGGAGGGCAGGTGACTTCCTTTGCTCCCTTCCCTCTCCCTTTCTCCTGCCTCCAAAGCCAGGGATAGGGGAAAGAGGGCCAAACAGGTTGCAAATATTTGGCAGGGGTTTTTTTTGGGGGGGGAAGAGAGCCCCCTTTTTGGAAGGCAAGATGGGGGAAAGAGGGTCACTTAAAGGCTGGAAGGGGGGCAGGTTTTCGTAGTAAGAGGCTCCAACCCAGGGAGAAAAGCAACAACAACAATAATAATTGTGGTGGTTTTTACATCCCACTTTTCTCCTCAGATTGAGAGCCAAAGCAGCTTTGGGTTAATTATTATTATTATTATTAA
>NW_024814630.1:1992-2350 GCF_019175285.1 Sceloporus undulatus
TGATATGTGGTGGTGATGGTGGTTTTTGCATCCCACTTTTCTCCTCAGATTGGGAGCCAAAGCAGCTTTGGGTTAATTATTATTATTATTATTATTGATATGTGGTGGTGATGGTGGTTTTTGCATCCCACTTTTCTCCTCAGATTGGGAGCCAAAGCAGCTTTGGGTTAATTAATAATAATAATAATAATAATAATAATAATAATAATAATATATTAGCAGCATAATATTGAACAAGTTTTAACCTTATAAGACTAGTAAAGTGCCTGTATGTCATGTTAGTATATTTTAATTCTTCTTAATAAAGAAATTTGTTATAGTTTTTGATTAGTTTTATTTTACCACATTGTCATAATGG
>NW_024814631.1:0-2350 GCF_019175285.1 Sceloporus undulatus
GTTGTTGTATTAATAATGGCCCAGGGTGGCCCAGTGGCTTGAGTGTTGAACTAGGACTCTGGAGACTAGGGTTTGAATCCCACTGGGCCGTGGAAACCCATTACGTAACCTTGGGCAAGTCACACTCTCTCAGCCTCAAAGGCTGGCTCTCTGAAGAAACTTGCCAAGAAGAGAACCTGCAATAGGCTTGCCTAAAGAGCTGGCATAAGTTGGAACCAACTTGAATGCACACAACAACAGCCAACAAACTGGCAGTTTCAAGCCAAAGATTTTGTGTATGTCTCTGTGTGTAGGTGTGTGTGTATGCGCTTGGTGACTTATGGTGACCCCATGAGTCTGACAGGATTTTCCTAGACAAGGAAGAAAGGTCTCCAGTAGCTCAGGGAATTAGACATCTTTCTGGGCATTACTGCTTTCTCACAAAAGCTGCTACCAGGGGCTCAAATAATATGGAAAGAAGAGTATGCCAAGAGATCTTGCCACTCCTTTGAGGCTAACTGAAAAGAATAGCAACAACAGCTTCATTTATATCCCACTTCATACTGCACTAAGCATTCCCTAAGCAGTTTATAACTATAAGCTAAATGGCCCCAACAAGCTGGGTCCTCATTTTAGTGACCTTCAAAGGATGCCAGGCTGAGTCAACCCTGAGCCCCTGGCTGGGATTGAACTCACAACCATGTGGTTTGTGAGTGAGTAGCTGCAGTACTGGCATTTAACCACTGCACCACCAAGGCTCCACACCAGACTTATGGTAGTCAAGTTGGGTCTACATCCTCAGGTGCACCATACTGATTTTTCAGACTAACAGGGCTGCCTGTCTTTAAATGGAAAGGCCCAGAACAGATGAGCCAAATGCACAGTGCTGGCATTGTTTAGGGTTAGGGACCATGCACCAACCGCACGGTCACTAACCCTAGCATGTTGCAGTGGCGTAGTAATGGTGGTGTCCTGTCCATACAGGTGCTGCTATTTTGACATAAGCAATGTGCAGTGTCCACATGTCACTGTGCATCGCTTATGTAATGAGTGTGCCATCGGTGCACACATTATGTCTGTCCAGCGGCACAAAAAGAACCCGTTTTTTCCGGGTTCTTTTTATTCCCAATGGATGCAGCATGGTCTGGTGGCTATGGCATCCCTCTGGAGGGGAAAAGGCTGCCAGCAGGTCACCCTTTTGGGACAGTCTGTCCCACGCCAAAGAACAGTATGCAAAGGGATCTTGTAGCCTCTTGAGACTTACTAAAAGAAAGGAGCTGGGAACGTGCACAATGAGTCTACTTCCTCAGATGCATTGGGTGGAAGTGGACCAGCCTACAAAAGCTTATGCTGCAATGTATTTCTCTCAGCTTCCAAGGTGCTACAAGGTCCCTTGGCATACTGATTTTCCAGAGTAGCATGGCTAGGTTTTTCAATGGAGGTAACAGGGATAGGTTTCCACACCACAAAAAAGGAAGAGCCCTGCAACATATTTTAGCAAACTTGTGGTTGAAAACTGACAATATGTGCCAGAAATTCTGGAAGACGTTTAATTCTCATAACATGTGAAATGAAACAATCAGGTGAGATAAGCCTTGTAAACAAAAATGTTTTAGCCCTTTTAGATACCTCTGTAAGACTTCTCCCAAAATGCATCCAGGAATGTGTTTTTTTCTTTACCCTCTGTTTTTCTTATGGTTTCTGTTTTGATGGTCAGAAGGTCTACGTTTTGTTTTTAAATATATTGGGTATGTTGGTGAGGCAGGCTTATCTGCTCTTGCTTCCCTCTCTGTTTTGCTGTTCACACACACCCAGTAGGGGATTCTAGAGGCAGCCGCTGTTTAACTTGCCAGTTGTAGGCAGGAAATTACAGCTACAGCAGGCAAGGGTACAATCCAATTTTTCCAGTTCTAGTTTGTTTGCATTGTTTACTGCGGACACACTGCTGCAACATGACCCTCCCAATGCTGCTTTAAAAACTTCCAGATAGGTAGAAAACAAGGAAGAAAGGGGGCCTGGAGAGCATAAAAAGACCTTGGGAGCCAGGGTTGTGTAGTAGCTTGTTAGCATTGAACTACAACTCTGACTACCAGGGTTTGAATCCCTGCTTGGCCATGACACCTAGTCACACTCTCTCAGGGCAGGGTTGCCATATGGCAGGACCTCCAAACTGGGACAAATGTAGGGCCACATTTTCAAATGTAGGACACGTTTTTTAAAAAATGGAGGACACATGAAAAAATTGATAATTTTTTAAAAATGTTAATATAAATGGATGTTTCTTAGGCATGCTCAAAATGGAGGACATTTTGGCATTATTCCTAGACAGAAGGCTGAAATGTACTTCTCTTTCTGGCCAAACACCCCCCCT
>NW_024814632.1:0-2350 GCF_019175285.1 Sceloporus undulatus
ACATGATTCAGTCAGACTTTGCCTTATATCTTTTGGCTGCTTTCACTACGTCTATCCTCACCATTAATGCCAACCCATTTCTTCTTAGATTTTCATTTCCTAAGTAAAACACTTGGTAATTATCTAACTCAGGTGCCCTATTCCTGTCAACTTTACCTCACTCACTTCAAGTATTGCACTGTTTATATGTGCCATTTATTATTTTATTATGTCTGGCTTCCCCTGGTTCATGCTTCCATGTTCCTATAATATGTGTTGTGCAGCTTTGGAATCTCCTTTCATTCTGAGCACATCAACAGCTGACTGCCCTTTCAGCTTGAGTCCAGTTGTATCATAAGCCACAGTGCTGCTTCTAGTTGTCCTTTGCTCTACCCTAGTAACTCATTGAGTGCCATCATACCTGGGACTCATCTCCTGGTACTATCTCTTGTTTCAGTTTGGATGGTCTCATCATACAGTTTTCATGGTAAAAAGCTGGCTTCTCTCCATAAGGCTCTTCACTAGAGCTTTAAAGCTTCACTTCCTTCATTCTTACATGCAAGAATGAACAAACAAATGTTTTCTTCTCCTCACCATAAAATCACAAGAATTTCTTCAAATTTTCCATTTCCACCCAAATTTTTGTACATTTAATATTGAGATGTTGTAGTCACATTTTCCTGTTTATAGATTGTAAATCACATATATCTTTAAGATAATATGATTTAATCTGAGGGTGCACTGCTATTGGTACAAATACAGCACATCCTGACCATCTCAGAAATGTTCAGTGAGTATAACAAAGCTTTGTATGAAGGAAAGGTTACCCTTGAAAAGTGACCCTGCATCACTGTAGACTGTATATCCACAGAAGATATTTATGGCATCTTGTTTAGCACTAGAAATTAAATAGTAAAATGCTGAGTCCCCTCATAAACAGAGTACATAAAATTCCTTTGTGGCTTGAAAGTGTCACCAATAAGCATTTGAGAAAATTTCAATGCATTTCCATATTGTTTATTAGCAAGCTTTACATCAACTATCTTTTCACCTAACAGTGCAAAAAAACTGTTTCTAGTTACAAAGCATTAAAGACCTCCATGGGTGCACTATAGTAAAGTCATTTGTCTAACCTCCTCGAGAATGCACCTGGGTTATTATTTGTTTGTTGTCTCATCATAAACATTTTACAGGACATTTCTGTCTTCGTGTGAGCAAACTCTAAATTTGATCATGCTGATTATATCCACAGGAATGGCCAACACCTGCATTAGAATAGAGGCACCGTGTATTTTGTTCCCATCCCCTGGATGTTTTACATTCTGTTAAAATCACATTGGCTTGGAAAGCTTCTACTCTGCATGAAGGGTTTTGCCTCTTTGTCACATTCACACAAGTTCACAGCTATTACACCTCATGACTGAATAGCAACAGGTGCAATGCTTGGCAGCATCACCTCTACTGAAAGCCAATAGCCTCTTGCAAAGAATAGGAAAAAGCAATTTGTAGAAAAAAATTCAAATGTATTTCATCCTTGGATGACAGAGACAATTAAAAAGTTTACCCAATGAGCTTGGATCCCATTGTAGGGACCATATCTTTGTACTTATAAAACATTAAAATATTTTTATTAATGTAGTAATTTAGTAATGTAATAATCATTATAAAATATAAATGTGTTAATTTCATATGAACATAAACATACATAAAGATCTGAAAATATTGTGAAACCAATATTTAGGGCTTCAGGTGGCAAGAACACTAGACTTCATGGATGCATATAAATAAGTCATATCATAATTTCATAATGGCACAATACTTACATTCACTGTAAAAGGATGTATAGATATAGTCCAGTAGGTCTTTCTACAAGTTGCAATCTTTGTGCTGGTGGGCATTTTCCAGGGTCTGACAATGAGGCCTTGGAGGTCACAAAATTGACCCAGACAGACCACATAATTCCTACCTATGACTAAGATCACATGTCCTAAAATGTGTCTTGTTCTTGACAATGGTTTATCAATTTTTCTGTCAGTGAGGTTGTTTTCCATATTGCAGAAGAATCTATAATATATGTTATGTTCTAAATTGTTCTGTTTTAGTCTTTTTATTTATATGCTTTTCCTCTTTCATCAGTCACTGTTGATTTGAACACTGATGAATTGTATCAGTTTAAAGAATTATTAAAAATAAACCTTGTTTTCCCTGATTGCAGATAGGGGCCCATTCTGCACGGGCACCTTAGTACGTGCCGAGCATGTACTAGGGTTAGAAAGGGGCGTCCTTTCCGGACACCCCTAACCCTAGTATGCGCTCAGCGCATACAAAATAGTGGCGCCCATTCTACATGGGTGCCACCATCTTGACACCG
>NW_024814633.1:0-2350 GCF_019175285.1 Sceloporus undulatus
TTTACTAGCTTTTTTGCAAGAATGTCATGGGGAACCTTGTCAAAGGCTTTACTGAAATTACGATATGCTATGTCTACAGTGTTCCTTTTGTTTACGAAGCTGGTCATTTTATCAAAAAGGGAGATCAGATTAGTCAGGACTGTACTTCTGACTCCAGATGCCCTGTGAGGGATGATTTTCTGGCTTATTCTCTGGCCCAGATTCCTTGGCCTCAGGGGTGCCCAACTTGAGGATGTTTTGGACTTCAGCTCCCAGAATCCCAGACCATTGGCCAAGCTGACAGGGAGGGCATTGTGAGGTAGGAAAGAAATTTGCATGTGGATGGTGTCTGGCTGAGGGGCAAAGAGGAGGAAGGAGCCTTTGTGGGGCTCTGGAAGTCTATTCAGATTGACTGGAATCCTGAGGTAGGGAGGAAATTTGCATGTGGGCAGTGATTGGCTGAGGCTTCAGGGAGATGAAGTCCAAAACATCTGGAGGCCCACAAGTTGGGCACCCCTGCTTGGCTCCTTCTCCCCAAAAGTGCTCCATTGGGGACCCTCCAGTTTGCTTGGCTCTGAGAACGATGGGATGAAGCTGGGGCCAGTGCTAAGGTGGTCCTTAGGATGATATAGTCTTTCTGGGGTGAGAGAAATCCATCATTTAAACAGGCAAATTGTAAAATGACTCATCTCTACACAAATGTCATTTCAGATCCAACCTTCTATTTCCAAGATGTCCGCTGTACATCTGGAGATTGTGACGTCTGATCAATTTGAACGTAGTCTTCTATCCCAGATAAGGCGCCTACTCCATCTTGGGGGAATTGTCATGAATATGGGGCTATACAGTTGAGGGCTATGTATGTGATGTTTCCTATGGACTTGGAAAATTCCAGAAGACATGGAGACAGGACTTCACCTGGAGAACCTCTGCTTTTCTTCTCCTCTTACCATTTCCGTTGGGCCCTTTCCTTCTCCTTTCTTTCCAGGTGAAAAACCTTTCTTTTCTCTGCTCACAATGGAAACTGTTTCATGAGCTCTTCCTTCCTAATAAACTTTCTCCGTTAGCATCACTAAAAGTGTTCTCATGTTTGTGGGATTGTATTTATGTGGGATAATTGGGAGAGGTGAAGGAAAGCCCCCTCTGAACAAATCTTCCAAGAAAACCCACTGGACTAGTCACACACTCTCAGCTTCAAAGGAAGGTGAAGGCAAACTCTCTCTGAACAAAACTAAGAAAACCCTTGAGCAAGTCACACTTTCTCAGCCTCAGAGGAAGGCAAAGGCAAAACACCTCTGAACAAATCTTCCAAGAAAAAGCTTGAACAAGTCACACCCCAGGATGCCCACCACCGAGCCAGAAGCGTGGCAAATGGTGGCAGCTAAAAAATGGAAATGTCCCATTGAAATCCAGGATAGGGCAACCCTTTCTGGGAAGGACCTGAGATTAACTTCCCCCTCCCAAAATATTAATGGCTTCTCCTGATGCCTTTCTTATTTCCCTCCATGAGTCTCTGAAGAAGCAGAAAACAAGGGAATTAGAAGTGCCCCACCTGGGTCTGGGATGCGGAGCTGGAGGCTGGGAAAAAAAAGCTCCAAAAACTTGTTTAAAAATGTAAAACTGATTGTAAGTGAGGTCTTTTGCAACATTGTAGCTTCCCCCTCTGCTGAACTGACCCCTTTCCTCCTGCTTACACTTTGCCATTGCCTTCCACTGAGGCTAAGAGAGAGTGACCTAATGGAATCAATTGGGAATAAATGGGAAATGCAGCACATTAATAATAATAATAATAATAATAATAATAATAATAATAATCCAGGAGCAAGAGGAAATAATGCACAAGCAAGCACACAGACATGTCACCCCCAAAAAAATGCGCATAAATGGTCAAAAAATGCGCATAAATGCTTCTGCTGCATCCATTTCCCTACATCCCCCAGCCTTGGCAATCCTCCTCTTCCTCTTCTTCCTTCCTCCTCCTCCATCACTTTCTCCATCTCCCCCACACCCCCAGCCCTATGCAGCCCAGCCTCCCCTTTTGCCACCTGTCACCCTTATCATCCACCCTTTGGGCTCTTTCCTCTTCTCTCTCCCCTCCGATGAGGGGAGGGAATGCTCTAACCCATGGAATCAATTGGGAATAAAGGGGAAATGCAGTGCAGGCATTCTGACTGTAGCATCCGCATATAACAGTAACAATAACAACAATAATAATTAATAATCCAGGAGCAAGAGGAAATAAAGCACAAGCAAGCACACAGACATGTCACCCCCCCCAAAAATGCGCATAAATGGTCAAAAATGCGCATAAATGGTCAAAAGAAGCTGCTTGAAAAGGGGGGGTTGTTGCTTTGATTGGGGGTTGGACTGG
>NW_024814634.1:0-2350 GCF_019175285.1 Sceloporus undulatus
TTAGGGAGCTCCTCATCTTAGTGGAAATGGGAACCTCTGGAATTCTCCTCTTTTTCCCAGCTGGGAAGCAAGGCATAGTTGGAAATCTCTTCCAAGGACAAGAGGTATTTGTTTGTTTTGTTGTTGTTGTTGCTGTGTGCCTTCTCGATGTTGCCAACGTATGGCAACCCTAAAGTGAACCTATCACAGGGTTTTCTTGACAAGATTTGTTGAGAGAGGGTTTGCTCTTGTCTTCCTCTGAGTCTCCTTCCTTGGAGGTCTTCAAGCAGAGGCTGGATGGCCATCTGTCGGGGATGCTTTGATTGTGATTTCCTGCATGGCGGGGGGTTGGACTGGATGGCCCCTGTGGTCTCTTCCAACTCTATGATTCTATGATTCTATGATTCTATGATTCTGAGAGAGTGTGACTTGCCCAAGGTTACCCAATGAGTTTCTATGGCAAAGTGAGGACTTGAACCCAGATCTCCCAGAGTCCATTACACCATGCTGGCACATTGCTCCTTACTATTAAATATTAAGGCATTCTACATCTATGTGATGTTCTGGGCCACAGAGGTGACACCGGTTTCTGTCCTGGGCCCAGAGCTTTTCAACATCTTTCTCATGGACTTAGATGAAGGAACAGAGAGCCTGCTTCTCAAATTGACAGATGAGGCCAAATTAGGAGGAGTAGCTAATACCCCAGAGGAGAGGATCAATATCCATAGTAACCTTAATAGATTAGAAAGCTGGGCCAAAATGAACAAAATCAGCTTCAGCAGGGAGAAATGTAAGGTACGGCACTTAGGGAGAAAAAATGCCATGCACAGATATAGGACACTGGTTTGGTCAGGGCTCACCTGGCATAATCCTGGGTCCAGTTCTGGGCACTACAATTCAGAAAGGATGTTGAGAAGCTGAAGTGTGTTCAGATGAGGGCAACCAAAATGGTGAAGGGTCTTGAAACCATAAAACCCTATGAGAAGAGACTTAGGGAGCTGGGTATGTTTAGCCTGGGGAAGAGAGACAGTTAAGAGGGGATAGGAAAGCCCTGTTGAAAATCTTTGAAGGGATGTCATATTGAGGAAGGAGAAAGCTTGTTTTCTGTTCCTCCAGAGAAGAGCAAAATGGAGCAATGGATGCAAACTCCAGGAATAAAGCTTCCAGCTCAAAATGAGAAAGAACTTCCTGACAGTAAATTCCCTGAAGTCACCATGTTGGGGGCAGCAAAAGTGTGGGTTGAAGGCTGCGGAAAGTGGTGGCATGTGGGGGGCTTGGAGGGGGAGGCTTTTTTGAGGAGGAGGAAGAGGATTTGGGTGAATGAAACAAAGGGTCTCCTATTCCCACCCTGTTTTGCTGTGGGAGGGGGGGTCCTGATGCACAAACATATTCCCCCACATTTGACTGCAAAGCTCCCCCATCCCTGCCTCCCTCTCAGCCCAATGCTATTCCAACACAAGAAGAGAGATGACAGGGGCTTGATTCCTTTAAAAATGTTCAAGGATTTGTCCATGGAAAAGAACATTCAATACTGGAAACCAGTGGAAACCAGAGACACCTTTTCAATGGGGCAAAAAGAAAAAACATACTAGTGCTCCTTCAGAAAAAGAGGAGGTTGCTTGTATTTATTTTGTGGGGCCCGCCCGCCTGCCCACTAAAATAAGGTGACCTGCTAAAATAGATGAACTGATACTAAATAAGTGGTATTATCCCTGTCTTCTTCCTCAGCCACAATGGAGCAAACTGTCATCTGAGATACTCTAGTTCTTCCTCCTTCAAAAAAGGTGCCAGATTCGTATTTTGCAGCCAGTCTTCCTGTTCTCTCCTGCATGAAACCTGTCCTGGTTTTGGGATCTTCTGGGGAGGCCCTGGTTGCTGTCCCACAGACCTCTCAGGTGCATTTGGGGGGAAGGCAGGAGAGGGCTGCTTGGGGGCTGCTCTCAGGATTTGGGACCCCTTCTTATTCTTGCCATTTTTATTAATCCCTCCCCTTTTCAATGTAAATCCTTTGTACATATTTCCCCAGATATTACCATTTCTTTCCTACAATACATAGTAATCTTCATTACAATTTTGGCGTTTATAATATTCTTATCTCCCCTCTGTCTATGGGGTCTGCAAAGGGAGGGGACTTCCTTTCCTGGGGAGGGCATGATCTAGACCTTCCCTGTCTATGGGGCTTACAGAAGAAGGCTCCAGGGCAGAGGGGACGGTGGCCCAATATAGGGACCCTAACGTTTCCCCAAAGGAGCACATTCTCCATCTCTCTGTCCAGAGGCAGAGCCTTTTCCCAAAATGGCTGCTGAGGGATTCCTATCCAGATGCCCCCTTTATGCCTTCTCTTCCCTTGGCACTTTCCTTCCTTCCTTCC
>NW_024814635.1:0-2349 GCF_019175285.1 Sceloporus undulatus
TAATAAATAACAACAGCCTAAATGAAGAGATCTGCTCAGAGGCAGTACAGCTAATCCTTTTTCATCTTGTTCTTCCTGAAGATGCCTTGCCAGCCTACATTGGTACAAGGGGCAACAGCTAGAAGCACAAGGAGGCTTTGTTGACCTAAAGTCAAGGTGACTGACTTGTCCTAAGAAATCAGACAGGCAGCCTCCTCATTCCATGAACATATAAAACAGGTAGGTGGGTTGTAGAGCAGACTCACAAACACACACAGATAGTGATATCTAATTATATCACAGCTTTCATGCTCAGACTATTTCACAGACATCACATTAATTCTAACAGCATTACAAACTAGGTCATTATTAGCCTGGAATGGGGAAGATAGTGATAAGATAGTGCCTAAGGCCATGTAATGGACTTGTGAAAAAGAAGATTTTGAACCAGGAAGCTCCTAGCTGTTTTAGCTGTTACAGGGAATCCTAAAGAATGAAACAATGGACTGGGGCCTTAGTATTTGGGGTTTCTACCTCCAACAAAGGTAAAACCATGATGATGGTGATGATGATGATGATGATGATGATGATGATGATGATGATGGCGACTACTATATTTGACATGTTTTACCAAAACACATAAAATTTTACTAATCCAAAAGCTGAATCTTGAGAGATTCAGTGTTCTCTGTCTAAAAAAGGAGCCTGTGACCTCACAAAGGATGGAGACATCTGGGATCTCAGAAAAAGTAATTTTTTGCATTGCTAATGAAATTCGAATTTTACCTCCTGGACTTTGGGAGCTTTGTCCCCAGTGCCACATGGCCAGGAGGAGGAAGGACCTGTTTGCATAGATATCTCTACAAAAAACAACAGAACAACAAGCCTCTGACTAAAATTGTAATTATATATACATTTTCCCCTCCTATATGATTCTTAACACCTTTGCCTAGTGAAGAAGCCAGTGGAGCTTTAGCTTGCCTCATGCATTTTATGCAGTTTGGTTGGCCTAATAAAGGTATCACTGTTCTGTGGATTCTGGATGTTATTGTATTGAGGACTTCAATCACACTTGTTTTTAAACTGCCATAAAATTTTGGTAACCGTGCTTTTGATAATACCTATCACATGATGCTGTTTGCCTCTCATTGCTGCCTTGTCCTTGAAGGCTGATTAGTCCACACCTTGCCACTGATGGAAAAAAAAGCAGTCAATAAGCTCCCAACAGTGCAGGTATAGCGGTAGTTCTCAGGCGCAGTAAGTCACTCTTTTGGCAGTTCCTGGACTATGCAGTTATTTAGTGTCAGTATCTCCTCTTCCCTATCCTCCTTTCCCTTCTCTATTCCAGAATAGGCTTTTTTTTGTTTTGCTTTTTACTTTTTGTTTTTGTTAAATCTCATTCACATAACTCCAAAATTGCATTTAAAACACACACACACACACACGAAAGGCACACTGGGTAGGGCACAGGGCAGGGATAACGATGAGGGCAGAAGAGTGTGCAAGGAGCAACAGCCCGGTTGTGCTAATGGAGGAATGTGCAGTAGGAAGTGCTCCTAAACTATCACTTCCCTTCAATAATATGATTGCAGCAAGATTGGGGGTGATGTGATAAAAGTCCTAAGTGATACTTGAAATCTTTTAAATCAAATATATGCGGAATCTAAATGAATGCACAAAGCATCCTTAACTGGGCTGTTCCAATATTCAACCATTCTTTCATTTCTTTTGAAATGCCATCATATAGCTAACAAAACAACTGAAATTCTACTCACTGCCCCAATAGAACTAAGAAAGGCTTTAGGCCCAGCTTGATTGTATGCTTACCAAACCATTTGCAGAACTGTTTGTTTCTATGGAAAAGATCACTTTGTGCTCAGGGATAATGACATCATATGCTGTAATACATTTATAGGATCATCTCTTTATCCAAGAGCATTGCAATACCATGAGCCTTAATGTGGTCCCTGGCACGATGAATCAGTAGGAGTAGCAGGATGCAGTTCCTTACTGGATTTCCTGTTTGTACTTCTCCATCATTCCAACACAACCTCATTCAGAGGAAGATGGACGAGCTGTCCCTACATCAGGCATTTGTGTTGTTCTCAGTGGGGGCAATATGAAACTGACAGGTTCAAACTTTACATTACATTAAAGAACTTGCATGCAGCTGAGCCTCATAGGAACAAACAGGCGCATGGGACCCAAACAGATCTAAATTAGTGCTCCCACTTTCTGGATAAAAAGGAAGAAGACTCTATTGGTTCCTATGTCCCATACCTTTCCATAATTATTCTTATATAAATCTTTGTTCTGGCTAGTAATTGTAATTCCCAGATATTTGATTTTTTCCATGATTTGAATTTGGGT
>NW_024814636.1:0-2349 GCF_019175285.1 Sceloporus undulatus
CAGTTTTTTTGAATGGATTTTTTTCGTAACCCGGAAATTTCGTAAGGCGGCGCATTCGTATCCCGGGGTACCAGTGTAGTACAGTGGTAAGTTTGTTGAAAACCTAGGGTAGTATCCCGATAGGGATGTGGATATACATAGCTGTGTCTCGTGTGCATGTCCCTTTCTGGACCGGGTACATTGGGTTATTCTCTTACCATTGAACTTTATCTCCAGCCCTCATCCCTCCATGACAGCTACCAAGCCCTAGGAGAGGCTATTCCCCCCCTTTTTTACCAATGTGAATAAGAGGGAAGGGGAGTATTTTTCATGTAAGCTGAAAGCCAGGCAGCCTTAAAAGCAAGGCAACTGGCAGCAAAAGTGCTTGTCAACTACTGTGAGGCAGCCATACTAACCAAATGAGTGCTGAAGGCTGATGTGTCCAGCTGCTTCCCACCCATGACCAATGGTGCAACAAGCAGTTATGACAGGAACCCACATGCATTGCAGCTTACTGGCATGTGGGAGCTGGACACTCCATCCTTCAGCACCCTGTTTGCCAGCACTGCAGGAATCTTTCAGTTTGTGTGGCTTCCCAGTTTTTATGGTTGATTTTGGCAGGTGAGTTTGGAAGATGGATTATCACCATGTTTTCCATGTAGGATCTTGGCCTTGGCTGAACTGGGCTCCTGGGGGGGGGCGGAGATAAAGAGGGTATACTTTCATATGATGTGATGGCTCAGTTGTTTAGATGCTGACTCCAATGACTGCAAAATCAGCAGGTTGACAATTTGAGACCCAAGTGCTGCAGGACAAAGTGAACCTCCGCCACTCAACCCAGCTCTGTGAACCTAGCAGTTTGAAAGCATGTAAAAGTGCAAACAGATAAATAGGTACCACTTGAGTGGGAAGGTAACAGTGTTCTGTACAGTCATGCTGGCCACAAGATCACAGAGGTGTTTATCACACTGAGCTTTTTGAAGATTTTGCAGCTCAGATCCGGGGTGACTGTGGTTCCAACGATGCGAATTCATGTCATAACGTGAATGTGTTATCAGAGGAGATTCCTTTCTATGGGCGCTCCTTCTGTGGTGCTTCCACAGTGATTCCAAAGTGACCCCTCATTTTGGTGAAATCAGAAAAAAAGTGAATTCACAAAATTTGCTTTCAAGCTCACTTCGATTTCACTTTGAATTGGTCTGGTGTGGAAGATCACTCCGATGTCACCCCCACCTTGGCCCCCTGCGTCCTGCTCCTTTATCCACCTCCTCCTCCTTCATGCCATCTTGTCCTCTCTGCCACCCTGCCAACCATCCCATCATCCCCTGGCTGCTCCTTCAGTCCAATCCTGGCCCCAGTGACCCCCTGCGACCTATCCCATCATCCCCTGCCTCCTCCTTCACCCCGATGAAGGATGACAGCTAAGGAGGAGGCAGGGAAGGAGGACAGTGTCCAGAGCCCCATTGAACATGTGCAATGGTGCCAATTCAAATCGTTGAACCCTCCGGTGTGGTAATACAATGTGCAATCACCATGCTTTGCTTGAATCTGCATCACGTGACTTGTCTGGAATCAAACTGACTCTGCTTCCCCCTCGATTTGGAAGGGCAACGGAAAGGCAACCGGGTGTGGTAAAACATCATGTTTTAACGTGAATTTGCATTGCTAGACAGGAGTGATTCCAGATCTGGTGTGAAAAAACATCACGTTTCATGTTGCTAGAACAGGAGTGGCTGTGGATCTGAGCTGCAAACCCCCCATGTGTGATAAGGCTCAGAGTAGTCTTTGATAATGCTGCTTCTTCAGCTTAGTAGTGGAGATGAGCACCACTCCATACATTCCAACATGACTAGACAACCTTGACAAAAGGGAAACCTTTACATTTACTCCCATATGGGAATACACTCCTGTTTTCTACCCCCCACCCCCCGGCAACCCCATAAATTTAGTCAAGCTTCTACTTCATGGTCTGAATCATCTGCTCTCCACCACTCCACACAGGTAAGAAGCAACATAAGATGCCTCACCAGCAGCTTGATAACTGCTGAAGGTAGGGAAGGACACAGAACAGAGCTTAGTTGTAGTATTTAAGATATCAGCCCTAGTGTCCAGTTCCTTCTCCCCTAACCTCAAAAATTCCAAAGCTATTGAGAAGTCCTGAATAAGTCAAAACCCCAGAGCTTTCCCAGACCACAGAATTTTAAGAAAGGGGAGAGGAGAACCAAGAAACCTTCTTTCTGGGTACCATGTTAGTTTGTCTTAGAAAAAGAAAATGAGGTTTTTGATAGGTTGGATGGTTTGGATGAGTCATGTAAACAACAGTTCTTTGCATCTCCTTATATTGATTCCAGGGTTCTCCTTGCTTCAGAA
>NW_024814637.1:0-2349 GCF_019175285.1 Sceloporus undulatus
TAGGGGTCTTTGGGGTCACATCTATTGCATGGCCGGTATCTTCTCTCCCCCTGAAGCTTTCAAATGGAGAATGAAAACTGTAGACCACCTTGCTGTGTAAAGCTATGCTCCAAAGCATGTGGTTAACTGACCAGTGAAACTTCTAAAGCACAAGAATGGAGCTCAGGGACAGTTTTTTTAGATCTGTGGGTGGGTCTCACATCACCATTTCAGGATGAGACAATGTCCCCATTCAGGCCACAGCCTCCCACAAGCAGACTGAGGTGGATTCCTAGCAAAGTCAGGTGGTGGTGCTTTCATTGCTTCCAGGACGACAAGCCCAATGAAGGAGACAGGGCAAAAGCATTAGCAAAAGCCATTAAGACTTCTAGCAGTTGCAAAATCTGGCCTTTCTGATCAGATCAATTTCTATCTTTAAAAAAATTACCTATCAGCCTTCCTTAATATTAAAAGTTAATCACTTCTGCCAATGTGAATACGAATCTGAAGAGGAAGAGAGGGAGAGAAAGACAGCAAGGAAGAGAAGGAAGGAGGAAAACAAACACAATCCTTCACAAGGCGGTTTGCATCCCTAGCTGTTTTTGGTAGAGGTCTGGCCATCAAGATAAAACTACAGTTTATCACAATGAAAATGAACCAAGCATAGCTTTCCCCTAGAGTCTCAAGCTGTCTCTTTGCCATAGTCTTGATGTTCTCAGTTCTGTTTGTAATTAACCATAATGTGCTATGCTAGCTGAATCTGACAAACTGCTGTTAATCTTAACTATGTTTTGTGACAGAAGTCAGCCTCAAACTATGGATAATGATGAAGTAGATTGCCATACTACATTCTTATAGCGCTGTCATTCCACTTTTACTGCTCTGGCTGCCTCCTGTTGCATTCCGGGCTTTGTAGTTTAGTGACACCTAAGAGCTCTCTGGTTGAGAATTCCAAATGCCCCTCCATAAACTGCAAATCCCAGAATGCAACAGGATGCAGCCACAGCAGCAAAAGTGGAATAGCTGCACTATAAATAAGAGTGTAGTACAGTAATCTCTGAAGTTGTTTTGTTTCCAACAAACCACAGTTAAGATGAAGCACAGTTTTAAGTGACACATTAGACTGGAAGTAATCCAAAATGGAAGTGGAAAACTCCCATCTCCTCTTTGTGGCCACATGCCAGAGGAAATCATGAAGGCTAACCTGGGCTGACCCTGTTGTCTGAATTCAGCCGAAGTGCAACCCATAAAATCAAGTTTATATTGCTGACCTTTGAGATTAGGATCCAGTTTAACCTGATTTCCTTTCTGGAATATTATGGGCCTAGGTTTTAGAAAAAAAGAAAAGATACAGGCAGCATAAAGCTTTTGAATTCAAGGGTTGCGGTATAAAGGAGACCAGATGTCCTTCTTTGTCTACAGCCAATAGAGCAAGGCTATACCGTAGGCTCTAGCCAATGGAAGGAAAGGTCTGGAAAATGTGGCTGACAAAAGCTTCTGGACTGCAACTCTGAACTGCCTTAGTCAGCACAGCCAATGGTTAGGGATGATGGGAGTTGATTATACCTGCCCATGGCTCCTGCTGGTTCTAATAATTCTCCATCCCATTACCCAGCCCTGTTTCTTTAGATGGGAGAAAGCCTGACAGGTTAGAAACAGCATATCATTGTTATGGACCAGTCCCTCACAATCTGAGGCTTGCAGTTTTATGACAGGAAAACCTCTGGAAGGCCACTGAGGCCATCACCACCACTCCTGCCATTTCCTGCATCATCTCTGTAACTCTGGTTGACTCCTCCGGATTTCAAAGATGCTATTAGGCCTATTCCCTTTTACTGAGACATTTCAAAAAACAAAACAGGAATAGCAGCTCCTTCTGATTCCAGGAGGGTCAAGCTGAGTGGAATGTGCAGGAAACTGGGGGCATATCTCCCCTACACGGAAAACGTATCTCAGACCTTTTCAGAAACTCAGTTTTCACCAAAGCCCCTGGGAATTATAGGTCTCGCTTAGGACAGTCAGAACAGCAACAAGGAGAAGTCTCCACAATAATTTCCAATGGTGTTGGCAGTTAACATTGATTTGAAACCAGTTTCAATTGTGGCTTTTGTCAGCAGGCTTGGGAGAAGCCCCGAGGAAACACTGCAGAGTATAGAAATGCCCATTTTTTGAGAAAAAGCCTGTGACTGGCTATCTGTAGAGAGGTGTCTTTCTCTGATCCGCAAGCTTCCCATGTGTATATATGAAGGGCTCAGTTGTCTTCTCACAGGCCAGAAAAGTTCTGGGATCCCTACTCCCCAGCAAGAACCAAGGGAACTGTTGGCCTTCCTAGGGCTTTCTCCTCCCCATCCCTCTTACCGAACCGATGTC
>NW_024814638.1:0-2349 GCF_019175285.1 Sceloporus undulatus
AAACAGGAACATTAACTACATTGATTCTAATGTATCACATACTTAGGTCCTGTCTGCATGGGACCAATACAATGGTCTCCTCCCATTCCCTCAGCAAGGAGACCAGACAATGAATGCCAAAAGACTGGTTCTGGTACAAGCAGATCAGACAACCCAGATCTGGGTTTTCTCCACGTACCCCAGATTCAACAAAGTCCCTGATTAATCCACATCTTCTTAGGAGAGCTGGAGCCCTTCATTCTAATGCTGGGTGGCTTTTTGAAATGTGTCCCACTGAGCCACCTGCCATATCTGCTGCTGCTGCCAGTCACTTGCTCTGAGGTCAGAATGAGGCACCCAGCTATATTACCATTGCTGGGTCCATCGTTCGGGCTTCAGAGCAAAGCAATCTGCACTGGTAGTGGATGTGCTTGGTGGCCCAGCAGGATGTGCATGTGGTCAGCCACCAAGCTTCAGAATGGTCTTTGCAGCAGGGGAGGGTTGGGGCAGCTCTGGGGCCAGGATACTCTGGGCTGCCTTGTACTAATGCAGACTGAGCCATTAGTAAGTATACTTAACTACATAACTTCTCTTAAATAGAACACACACCCCTCCCCCTTTCCAGGCCTGTTGGAAATCTCATTGACCTGTGCTCCACTCACCAGCAGAATGGACCTGATGCCTAGTAAAGTAGATTGAAGAGGAATTACGATTGTGGTTATAGTGTAGCAATTCTGGTTATGGAACAGTCATCTAAATGGACCCAACTATGTAGCTGATATAGGATTCTGGCAATATTATATTACTTCATTGAAACCTTACCAGAATGCAGTAGCAAAATAATCTTAATTATTTCTCTTCTCCCTTCCTCCCATTCCTATTTTGAGATTATGAAACACTCAAAATATTATATTCTGTTGTGACATCATGGCTATTCCTAGTAAATAAATTACAGTCAGCCCTCAGTATCCACAGGGATCCATTCCTGACCCTTCCCACAGATACTAAATCCACATATGATCAAGTCCCATTGTCCCTAATGGCAGTGCAGCCATGTGGCTGTGCTGCTGTTAGGGACAAATACACTGAAGTCCTCTCTCTCCCTCTTCCTTCCTTCCTTCCTTCCTTCCTTCCTTCCTTCCTTCCTTCCTTCCTCCCTTCCCTTCCCTTCCCTTCCCTTCCCTTCCCTTCCCTTCCCTTCCCTTCCTAGGGTTCTTCCCCAAACTTGGCTTCAGGGACAGAGATTGCAGCCCTGTCAGCCTGAGAGAGTCAGAGCTGGGACTGGGGTTTGAGTCTCAGCAGTGCCCTCCCCAGGGCCAACACCTGGGACAGAACCTCTAGGCTTCAAGTCCCAAACCCGAGCCTTGGCTCTGGCTCCCTCTGGCTGACTGGGGTCCAGCCTTCACCTCTGAACCATTCCCAGTGCCAAGCCCAGGGCAGAAGACTTGGAGGGGGAGGGAGGGGGAGGGGGGACTTCAGTGCAGTTGTCCCCAATGGCAGTGCGGCTGCATGCACACGTTGCCATTGGGGAAAACACAGGTTTGCTGTCCATGGATGCTCAAATCTGCAGATGGCAGGTCCATGGATATCGAGGTCTCACTGTAATGAAGTCTGATCTTGTTCAAGTACCACATGACTATTTCTGATGTTGATTTGCCCAGGTAAGGAAATACTTCCACCTCCTGTTCTTTTTTCTCCTCAGCCTCATTTTTATATCACATAGCCAAAGTTTCCAGTGGAAAATTTTTCTATATTTCCCATACCACATTCTCTGAATGGCAAATGGCCCCACTAAACTAAATGACAATGAAGTTTCACACCCACTTTGCATAAAGCTTTTTACCACACAGTTGCAACCTCACTGTAGCATTTCAATCTAATATTTCTCCCTGTCAAGAGGTGTGGCTTAATTGAGTGCATTTCTTTTCAAAGAAAAAGAGAAGAAAAGGGAACAAGAATGAACCAAGGGCTGGAGATGCAGCTTCCCAAGATCAGAACAGCAGGCACAAAGCTCAATAGGAATTTTGAATATTATTCAGCCCTATTTTGCTTTCTGATGTTCTGAAAAAACAAGGATTACATGTTGTGTGTAAGTTTAGGGGGAAAAATCCTCAGAGAAAGGGGGTATTATGCTTGCATCAAGACAACGTTGTCCCCATCTTCAAAAAGGGAAAAAAAAGAGGATCCCAACAATTATCGTCCAGTTAGTCTGACATAAATACCAGGAAAGATTCTGGAGCAGATCATTAAACAGAGAGTCTGTGAACATCTAGAAGGCAATGCCATAATCACAAAATGTCAACATGGGTTTCAGAGAAAGAAGTCATGCCAGACAAATCTAATCTCTTTCTTTGATAAAATTACCAGCTT
>NW_024814639.1:0-1011 GCF_019175285.1 Sceloporus undulatus
CAGGCGTGCGCCTGCTCCTCCTGCCCTTCCGTGGCCCCCAGCTGCCTTTCAGAGAACCAGTAAGGGCCCGTGAGGGACAGGAGCAACAGGCGTGGGCCCCTGCTCCTGTCCTCAGGGCTTTGCCAGGCCTGAGGTGTCCTCCGAAGGACACCTCAGGGCTGCCAAAGCCCCGCGGGGAGGAGGTGGCGTGTGCCTGCCCTCTCCTCCTTGGCCCCTTCCTTCGGCCAAACGGGCTCCAAGGGGCCCTTTCGGCCGAAGGGGAAGGCCGAAACCACTCTCACTGTTAAAGCAGACCTTTTAGCATTGAAAGGACTGAAAATACACAGAAATGCACTTTGGAAAGTCACACTGTCTCAGCTTCAGAAAGACTGCATGTCCCACAAACTGACATATCATCATCACTACCACTCATTGTAAAAGCAGACCTTTTAGCATTGAAAGCACTGAAAATACGCAGAAATGCACTTTGGAAAGTCACACTGTCTCACCTTCAGAAAGAGTGCATGTCTTCTTCCTACTCCTACTCCTCCTCCTGCTCCTTCCTTCCTTCCTCCTTCCTCCTCTTCTTCCTCCTTCCTCCTTCCTCCTCCCTCCCTCCCTTCTCCTCCTGCTCCTTCCTTCCTTCGTCCCTGCTCCTCCTCCTCCTCCTGCGGACCCCCGCCTCCTTCTCTCCAGGCCCATGGCGGTGGAGAAACCGCGGGCTTGGGGAGAAGGACGAGGGGGACCCCTGCCTCCCTCTCCCTAGGCCCGCGGCCCCACTGCCTCTCCCTGCCCTCTGGGAGGGCCAAGGCTTCCCCACAGGGCGGGGGGAAGGCCAGCGACAGCTGCCCCGGCGCTTCCCCTGCCCCTCAGGGAGGGCAGAGGCCGGCCCTGAGGGGCGGGGGAAGGACTGCGCCGGCTGCCCCGGCACTTTCCCCACCCCTCAGGGAGGGCAGAGGCCGGCCCTGAGGGGCGGGGAAGGACCGCGCCGGCTGCCCCGGCACTTTCCCCACCCCTCAGGGAGGGCAGAGG
>NW_024814639.1:1021-2349 GCF_019175285.1 Sceloporus undulatus
CCGGCCCTGAGGGGCGGGGAAGGACCGCGCCGGCGGCGGCAATCAGCAGCAGGGCCGGCCTGGGGCCGCTCCTATGGTGCCCGCGGGCCGGATGCAGCCCACGGGCCGTAGGTTGCCGACCCCTGTTTATATACTATTTATCAGTGAACTCAGAACTCTCTAAGTGGTTTACAGTTTGTAAGCCAATTGCTCCCAACAAGCTGAGTACTCATTTTACCCAACTACGAAAGGATGGAAGGCTGGGTCAACCTCAGAGCCATGCATTACTCCTTATGAGTCTGAAAACAAGGTGCCCAGCCTCAATGTCATGGCTGGACTGGACACTTTGTCCTTACTTCAGAGGGAGTGATATGTTGTGGTTGCTGCTCTGCCAGGTGGTACAGTGCAACACACTTGAAAAACACACCCAGTGTCACCACAGAGGACTCCAGATCTTTTGAGAAGATCCAGAGCAAAAGGTAACTTTACAGAAAACATTTTAAAGGTGTTATAGAGTGGGTTTTGTACTGAACGGGCCAGACATCATCCAGACAGTTTGCACCACAACCCAAGATTGAGCAGTACATCATCCAGACTCCCTGTTGAGAGGCTGGTGAGGAGGTGTTTTGTTTGGGCCATGCAGGCAACCCCTAGGATAGCAACTTTCCCAAGCTCTGATTCTGCAGCAGGATCAAGAAGCAAAATCTTTTCAAACAGAATCCCTATATTCTCCTTGCTGTAAGCCTCAGTGCCGCAGGGTTACCATAGGAACTCTCCAACCAATAAATTGAATCATAGGGTGTTCGGCTTTGTTTTAATTTCAAAAGACATCCATCAGGAAAGCTCTGAATTTAAACAATATAGTCTACAATTTCAGGTTTCCGCACATCACTTATTCAGTACATTTTGTGCATGTCATAAAGTGCTCTGCAAAAGTCTTCACACACACACACACACACCTTTTGACTTTTCCACATTTTGTTGCTGTCTAGCCTGGAATAGATATAGATTTAATTGGCATTGTTACCACCTGATGTATGAAAAGATAGTCAAAACTGAGAAGGTCGAAAATATTTTTACTGTAGCACAAAAACTAAGGCGACACATTCGTTCGTTCATTCATTCATTCATACATTCACTCATTTATTCATTCGCCTGCCTTTATTCCAACTAAGATCAAGATGACTTACCGTATTTTCCGGTATATAAGACGACTGGGTGTATAAGACGATCTCCAACTTTTTTTGTTAAAATATAGAGTTTGGGATATACTTGCTGTATAAGACTACCTCTCTTCCAAATCCAAGGAGGAAGCAAGCCAGTGGTGCTTGCGCCGGCCGCGCTCCCTC
>NW_024814640.1:0-2349 GCF_019175285.1 Sceloporus undulatus
ATGGAGGGCGGAGTGTCCTTCCTCTCAGGCCGGTGGATGGCGGTTATCCACCGGCCTGAGAGGCAGGAGACTCCGCCCTCCATAACCGCCATCCACCGGCCTGAGAGGAAGGAGACTCCGCCCTCCATAACTGCCATCCAACAGCCTGAGAGGAAGGAGACTCCGCCCTCCATAACCGCCATCCACCGGCCTGAGAGGAAGGAGACTCCGCCCTCCATAACCGCCATCCACCAGCCTTGTAGTTTGTTGTCACATCAGAGTTTGCTGAGAGGGAAGGTTAAATGTCTCAGAAAACTAGAATTCCCAGGATTCCCTAGCACTGAGCCATGGCAATTAAAGGGGTGTCAAACTGGATTATTTCTGCAGTGCGGTTGAAGCCCAACACGTTTCTATTTGGCACAAAGCTCCCTGGACCCCCTTCATGTCAAAATAAACATCTTAAAAGTATTAGAAGGACTGAAAGATTCTTTGGTTGGTTTTAATAGTAATTTTGAGAGTTGAAATAAGTTCCAATTATTTTTATTCAATTAGGGCTATGTTTATTTGCAAAAGATCCGCCATATTAACATTGCGGGAATTTTCTGGGGATTTTGACTTAATATTCCGTGTGATATGGGAGGCATTCCGGGGATTTTGGTAAAACATGCTGGGGAATATCTTCAAGGCTGTTGGCAACACTGGGCAAAATTCTTTTGGTAAAACGTTGTTTTGTTCTAAGGGTCCAAATGTGGTGGAAAATATGCTGCCCCTAGGTATCATTTTAGGGCTTTTAAAAAATATTCCTTGGGGACTGCACTTTACCTATTCCTGATCTAAGACATAGGTCCAAAACACACTGCAGAAATAATCCAGTTTGACTGCTTTAAGTGTTATGGCTCAATGCTAGGGAATTTTGGAAACTATATAGAATCATAGAGTTGGAAGAGACCCCAAGGGCCATCCAGTCCAACCCCATTCTGCCATGCAGGAACTCTCAGTCAAAGCATATCTGACAGGTGGCCATCCAGCCTCTGCTTAGAGACCTCCAAGGAAGGAGACTCCACCACCCTCCGAGAATGTGTGTTCCACGGTCGAACAGCCCTTACTCTCAGGAAGTTCCTCCTAATGTTGAGGTGGAATGTAGTTTTGTGAGACATTTAGCCTTCTCTGGCTGAGAGCTCTGGTGCCGCAACAAACTACAATTCCCAGGATTCCCTAGCACTGAGCCAAGACAGTTATAGCAGTTTCAAAATTCTGCAGTGTGTTTTGGATCATAGTGTTTACAACTACAAAGAGGTTCTGGTAAAAAATCATATTGTCTGAAAAACCTTTGGCTAGGTTGAGAAAATACCTAACATTCATGGGGTTCCACAAGTTGAAGGCATATTTCTCACCTGGTTAAGTACAGAAAGAATGAGTTTTAACTTACACATGTGTCTTACAAATATTTAGCACTCAGTCGTATTATTTTCACTTTTTTATTTAGAATCTAACAAAACTGATATAATAAAAATTAAAAACCTTGTTTCAGCACATTGCATTTAAATTAGAAATACATTAGAGTTAAGATTTTTAGTCTCATTTCAGAGAAACCAAATGGAAATATTCTACCAAAAAAAAAAAAAAAACCCTTTTCTGTAATCTTATATCACATTAAAAATATTATTATACAGCAAAAGATTACAGGCAACAGATTTGAAAGGCATGAGTCTGGACCAAGTAATGGACGTAAATCATACAGCTGGCCATAAAAACACATTGCAACATTTTATGAAAGAAGATCAAGTATGTCCATCTAATCCTATTAGAACATTCTTCATGCTTTTACACATTTTATTTTCCCAATATTTTGATACTGAATAGCAATATCTAACATTTTTTAAAAAGAAGAAGATCCAAAGCAAAGTATCCATAGCTGGAAATGTGGACAGTACGAAGACATTATAGTTGTGGCAGCACCTTTGGTTAAAATTCAAAACCCATAAATATCAAGATCCTTCTTGAAAGGTTGCAATCTCAGAAGAAACCTATCAAAGACAGAAATAGCTCCATGTCGTGCTTCTCTCTGCTTGTTATTATAAATAGCATGCCGTGTACCTTGTTATAGCTTTTTTTTCTAACTGGGCAAGCTCCTATATACCAATGACTAATCTCTCATGTGGCCACATAGAGAAACTGCAGGAGGTACACTGCTTGATCCATGTTCAAATCTCATTCCTATCTTGCACTGATGGAAGTGGTAATACCAGGTTCTTGCCAATGCCTACATGTCACCCATAGGTAACAATCACACATATTTTCCTTGAACGAAATTCCATACAGTTGATACTAAGTGATGAATTTAGAATGGTGTGTTACACATGAAAAAAA
>NW_024814641.1:0-2349 GCF_019175285.1 Sceloporus undulatus
AAGTGTCTTCCATTTGAAAATTTTGTCCTACATTTGTCCTGGTTTATTTATACATTTATTTTTTTAAAAAATTATTTAATTATTTATTTTTTGGCTTCGGACCCCCAGTTGTCTGAGGGACAGCAACCCGGCCCCCGGCTCAAAAAGATTGCCTACCCCTGGCCTAAGCAGTGTCTAAGCGGTTTACAACTGTAAGCTAATTTTCCCCCAACAATTTGGGTACTCGTTTTAGCACCCTCGGAATGATGCAAGCCTGAGTTGAGCTTGAGCCCTTTTGCTGGTCTTGAACTCGCAACCTTATGGTTTTGAGTGAGTGGCTGCAGTACAGGCATTTAACCACTGCACCACCAGGGCAAGACTCTCCTCCCCCCAGTTAACCATATATTCCATCTCTACTTTAATACTGTGATTGGATGCACTGACTATACTCATGTGTTTCTTCTCTCTGATTGGAAGGTAGGGCTGTCAGTGAGCAAAGTTCTTCACACTTTTCCCCACCCTCAACCTGCCATTTTCTTTATATGGGGAAAGGAGTGTTTGTCAAACAAGCTAGTTGACTTAGTTTAACTCCATTTTGAAGTCCAGATAGCTGAACAATTTTGAATAATTTCAAATCAATGTGATCAGCAGTCCACACATTCTGACAAAAAAAGAAAATTTTAATATAAAACAATAGAATGCTTTTCTAATCTGTCTTGTGGAAGTAAGTCTTTTAGATTTGTCTTTAACAGTTTATGAGATGTTCCCCCAGGCCAGCATGGAACTAGTGACAAAAAGCTGCAGCTATTGAGTTACATGTTCAGAGACATCAAGTTGTATCAGAAATGAGCAATGAGTAATACTCCTGGATTATTATAGTTGTTGTTATTGTTATATGCGGATGATACAGTCAGAATGCCTGCGCTGCATTTCTCTTTTATTCCCAATTGATTCCATGGGTCAGTTGGAACTGACAGGTCACTGTCTCTCAGCCTCAGTGGAAGGCAATGGCAAAGCTCCTCTAGCATTAGGAAAAGGGTCAGTTCAGGTCAGGTCAAAGGCAGGGCACAAACAGAGCTCCCATTAGGCACCTCCCCCCCCCCCTTTTTTTATTTTTTAAAATTATTTTTGACAAAATATGAGCATGTTTTTTTTCTTGAGGCAGATATATAGATGCATAGAACATGGCTAGATGCTTGTTCCCTTTCACTTTCATTTGCTGGCTTCCAGCAAAGGAGAAATACTGTATTGCAGAGGACAAGACTTAAATGAATGCAACAATTCGAATGTTACATTTGTTGCTCTATTTGGCAAATTGGCAAAATGATACATGCTTTTGCTACTGTCTCTAAGGAATTCAGGGTTGGCCCTGAATTGCTTTTAAAAGCCAAAAAGCATGCATGGCAATCACATCCTTTTCTGGCATTTCTGAGGTAAGGAATTTATTATTATTGTTGTTGTTATTATTATTATTATTATTATTATTATTTCATGTGTAAGAGGCATTCTGGGGTGGCAAGGAGTGGGGGATACAGGATGCATTAGCTTGCATTTTGGGGTTGAAGATGGGGCCAAGGGCAGATCATAACCTGCACTGACCCAAATACCCACAACACACACACAAAGAGGTTTTTAAATTTGACAAAATGTATGCATTTTGGAGCATTTTGTGCCTGGCTCTTTAAAAAAAAAAAAGGAGGGGGGAAAGCACACTTCCAATGCCCCAATAAGTGCTGCAAACAGCACCTATGACAATCGCTTGATTGACAATAGGCGCCTTCATGGTAAAGCCCGATTTCTGAAGAAGACATTCGGGTTAAAATGCCCCTCTTTTTGTAGTGGGCACTTACTAACGGAGAGATTCGGGAGGGGCCCCCCTGAATCTTCCCAGTTCCTTCAGGAGCAAACCCGCCAGTGGGAATGGGGCCTGAGTGATGTTGGGCAACTCATATGCACTCAGCCTCAGGGGGAGGCAATGACAAACCTCCTCTAAATGAATCTTGCCAAGATTGCCTTAGGGTTGCTATAGCTCAGAAATGACTTGAAGGCACACAACAACAACAACAAACTCCAGCAAACAATAAAAATGAGTGGGTGAGGGAGTAGAGTACAATCTCTCTTTGGCATACACATAGAGACTGCCTTTTTTATCTGAACAACAACCTATGGGATAGGTTAAACTGGTAGGAGGCAGCAATTGGTTCATGGTGACCACATGAGCTTTATGAGTAAGCTATAGATGCGTGTGAATCTTTATAATTCTAGAGTTAGAAGAGTTTTCAAAGTTCGTCTACTCTAGAAATCCACAACCATTTGATGGCTTATTTTGTGTTACACTGTGTCACTGCAATTCATATCCACCAGTGTAGG
>NW_024814642.1:0-2349 GCF_019175285.1 Sceloporus undulatus
TTTTTTCCAAGTTCCAAGACTCATTGTCTTTTATGCTTCTGAGCTTGAACAGAGATGGCAGCTATTTGTATTCCCCAACGTCTCTCAATTTAGAGTGATTGAAATGTCAAGAAAGTGGAAGCTGGAAAGCGCGCCTGAGGAGCATGCACATTTTCTCCCATTGTTCCCACCTGAATTGTGCCAAGATGTGTCGCACACCTTCCAGTTGCAGAACTGGCAGCGCACTCCCAAATGATCCCACCGCTGTTTGCTTGCTGTCATAATGGCACTTTTATTTTTGTTCTAGCAGCTTCTCTTTCGCTCTCTCCTCTGATGCTGGTAAATCACCACCGTCCCTGGTTCTGAAGGGCTCCAAGCCCAGCCGGAATCTCCTTTCGGCTTCCCTTTTTAATTGTCTTTTCCTTTTTTCCCCTTTTGTCTTTGTCTTAACAAGCCGGGTCAAATATTCTGTAATCAGTGTAATAACGCACCTGGTTTTGTTCTTGAGATATCTGCCTTTTGTACTGCGACAGGACATTAATAGTAATTATTGTGCTTTGTAATTGGAGCTTTAAATACTAATTCAAACAGCCAGAGGAAAACCAATTAGTGCTAATTTATCTCTATGTGTTTTGGAGAGCCTGTGTCTGTCATACTGTGAGGAAATAGGTTGGTAATTAGTACAGTTGAGTGGTAGATAGAAGTAATTATCAAATTCTTTCATGTTCTTTTGAGAGAGAGAGAGAGAGAGAGAGAGAAAGGGGAGCTAGATGAATCTTCCTTCCCAAGGAATTTTTGCACCTTGGAAGGAACGCTATGCACATCTACACCATCTATGTACATCTACACCAGCATTTAGGATTGTGAACTTCATTGAATTGGCTTATTTATTTTTATCCCATATTTCAGCCAGAACCAGATAAAGATCTTAGGGGAGATATGTGTGCATGCATGTATCCATGCATGTGTGCATGCTTTCAATGACTCATTGCAGAGCTGTCTTCATTTACAAAGTAAAAGTGTTTTTTGTGGGTTTTTCGGGCTATGTGGCTGCGTTCTGGAAGACTTTATTCCTGATGTTTCACCAGCATCCATGGCTGACATGTTCAGAGAATGCTGGCATGGAAGTGAGTGGGGTATACAGCCAGCCCTTCTTATACGCTCATTTTTTATACATGGATTCAAGCATCCACAGTTTGAAAATGTTCAAAAAAAGTATACATTTCAAATATCAAATCTTGATTTTCCATTTTTTGTAAGGGACACCATTTTGCTATGTCATTATACAGTATTTAATGTGACTTGAGCATCCATGGATTTTGTTATACATGGGGGATCTTGGAACCAAACCCCAGTGTATAACAAGGGTCTACTGTGTGTGTGCGCGCGTGTGTGTATGTGTGTGTGTGTGTGTATATATATATATATATACATATACATACTGTGACTCTATGTTGGGAAGAGTATTAATGTTAATCTGTGTATTGTCAGCCAGCCACAGATGCTGGCAAAACATCAGGAAAAAACTCTTCTAGAACATGGCCACATGGCCTGAGAAATCCACAAAAAAACTATGGATGCCGGCCATGAAAGCCTTTGACTTCATAAAGCAAAAGTGCATTCACATGGAGAAAATGACTGGATATCCGGAACACCGTTGTGCAAATCAAGTCTCCTTTATCCGGAATTCCAAAATCCAAAGTATTCCAAAACCTAAAACGTTGTCATGGACAGCTGAAATAGTGCCACTTTTGCTTTCTCATAGTTCAGTGTACAAAATTATTATTTAATATTATATAAAATTGCCTTCAGGCTATGTGTCTATGATGTACATGAAACACACATAAATGTTGGGTTTAGACTTGTGTCTCATCTCCAAGATATTCCATTATCTACATGTTCACAAACACAGGTATTCCAAAATCCCAAATACTTCTGGTCCCAATCATTTTGGATAAGGGAGACTCAGGCTTTACTTTCCTAGTTTAATAGCTGCCTTTCCAAGTTCTAGTCTTCTTTTGATTTCTTGAGTGCAGTCTCCATTCTGATTGATGGCCGAGCCAAGATATGGAAAATCTTGAAACTATTTCAGTGTCTTCATTGTATACTTTAAAAGTTATGTGGATCATCTATGGCCCTTCATTTTGTACCGTAGCTCACTGAGTGCCCTTCAACCTAGGAATTTCAACTTCTGGCACCATCTCTTGATTCATTTTGGACTATCTCAACATAGGGTTTTTATGGTGCAGGACCTTACAAGTGTTAGCAATAGTGGCCTGTTACAGACAGCCAAAATAAAGCTGCTTCGAGTCACAGTGGAGGTATGGTGTTTCAATGATGCATGCGTCCTAAGAGTCCAGAAGTCACACC
>NW_024814643.1:0-2349 GCF_019175285.1 Sceloporus undulatus
CTGGCCCCAGCAACCCCCTGTGACCTATCCCATCATCCTCTGCCTTCTCCTGCATCCCAACCCTGGCCCCAGCGACCCCCAGTGACCTATCCCATCATCCCCTGCCTTCTCCTGCATCCCAGTCCTGGCCCCAGCGACCTATCCCATCATCCCCTGATTGTTCCTTCATCCCGATGAAGGATGACAGCTAAGGAGGGGGCAGGGAAGGATGACAGCATCCAGAGCCCCACTGAGCATGTGCAAGGGTGCCGATTTGAATCATTGAACCCTCCGGTGTAGTAATACATGTGCACTCACTCTGCTTTGCTTGAATCCGCATCACGTGACTTGCTTGGAATAGAACTGACTTCGCTTCCCCCTTAATTCAGAAGGGCAACATAAAGGCAACCAGGTGTGGTAAAACATCACATTTTAACGTGAATTCGCATTGCTAGACAGGAGTGACTCTGGATCTGGTGTGAAAAAACATCACGCTTCGCGATGCTAGAACAGGAGTGACTGCAGATCTGAGCTGCAAACCTCCCATGTGTGATAAGGTCCATTGTACTAAGAGGCTGGGCTCACAGAAAGATTCATCCACTTTTTTAAAAAGAGCACTACATTGTTCACCCAGTGACTTGATAGCTCAAGCACAAAGACTTGACATAGGCATTTCAAAGGCCAAGAGAGCTTTTTCACATAGGAACTCTCAATGCAGGACATTTTTTCATTAGATATTTTGGGGGGATCTGACACAAATTACTACTACCCTAACAGACCTACTCTAACTTTGGTATTTTTGTACATCTGCTTTCTCCAACCTGGTGCCCCAGAAAGTATGGCCAACAACACTGCTGTCTGAGGCTAGTGACAGCTGTCATTTAACACATCAGTGGGGTAGCAGTTTAAGGAAGGCTGTTCTAGATCAAATTATCTCAAAGACTAAGCTAAATTTAAAACCACAACACAGAGTTTTGCATTACAGAGCTTCTGTATTGAAATTTCAGATTTGGTCCCGTACTCGGCTTTCCACTGCTCTGTGAATAAAGGCTTCTTTAAAGAACTGGGCAGAGGATTTCCAGAAAGTGCTGCAACCCCCCCCCCCCCTCTTCCACACCATTATTAAAAGTGTTGGAGTCCTATTCTCTTCATTTAACAATAATATAAGAGGAACCAGACAATTTCTCACATACCAAGAGAGACATCCTGCTAAATACCTCCAACATACCAATTTATTTGCATCCAGTTCTGCCCAAGATAGACAGACAGACTTGCTTCACAAATTCACAAAATAGTTCCATTTATTCCACCCATACTTTTTAAAATCCATTTACTGAGCCTAGAATTTAAAAAATCTATTATCTGTAAATTTTATTAAAGGCTTGTAACAACTGACCCATCCATACTGAAAAGCCATGTTCCTCAACAAGGGATGGGGATGTATTGTCAAAAATGCTAGGGCTGGAGACAGATAAGAACGCTTCTCGCAACCCCCATACTGTCAAATTGGAAAGAGGGATAGCTTCATACAATAGTACAGTTGAACTGGATTACTGTTTTACATTACTAATGTTAGACGGGCCTCCGAAGACTGAGATGGCATGCAACTAAAGCTCTAGTCAGCACAATGGCTAAAACCTCTCCAACACTTTTCTGCATTCTAATTTTCCAGATATGCTGCTCCTTTTGATCACCCATCTTGCCACAGGCAGTATGGAACAAGGGACAACTTCAACAGAATTTTAAAACAAAGTATCTTCTGTTTTATTTCTGTACAGCATGTCCATTGTATATTCTAGGGGGTACCCCTATTATGATTCAGCTAATTCAGACTCCTCTTCACAAACATGAATCGGTGTGGAAGACTGGTGGTAGTTGTGCTGGTGTGTGAATATACTGGACAGACTGATAAGAGAATTCTTCCTGCTTGACTATTTTGCCTAACAAAATTTCAAATCTGCTTTTCACTGTATGCATTTGCAGATACTGTGGGTCTACTGGGTTTTGTCCTGAGGACTGGACTGTCATTTTTTAGTTCTCAAGCAGTTCACAAGTCAGATTTTTTATTTCTAAATAGCTCAGTGACAATTAAGAAATTTGAAACAAATTACATTGTTTCAAAAAGAATTGGCCACTTTCTCCCAGGAAAAATGGACAGTTACTAAAGAACTAATGACAACAGAATCTCAAAGTCCATGCCCTAGTGATCTCACGACTTGATTACTGTAACGTCCTCCTGGCTGGGCTTCCTCTTTCTCACCTCCGTCCTTTAATCTCTGTCCAGCATTCAGCTGCACGCATTATCACTTCCACCCACCGCTCTGACCACATCTCTCCTGTGTTGGCATCCCTTCACTGGCTCCCCCTCCC
>NW_024814644.1:0-2349 GCF_019175285.1 Sceloporus undulatus
ATCTGTTGAAGAACCCTGCGGCCGAAAGCTGCTTCAGCAGACTGAAAAGAATCAAGCTTATAATGTCTTGTGAACGTAGAAGGGGACTTCCACGTGGCCGCTCTACATATCTCGGCGAGGGGAGCATTGGTGAATAGGGCAGCTGAAGTGGCTGCACTCCTAGTGGAGTGAGCCATGATGCCCTCGGGGGGCTCTAATTGGAGGACCTTGTAACAGGTAGAGATGCAGTCTCTAATCCATCTGGCTAGCGTGGAAACCGACACCTTATTGCCCTGAGACCTCGAATGGAAGGAGACAAACAGGGCCTCAGACCTTCTAAAACTAGCCGTCCTCTTAAGGTAAATCCTGATGGCCCTGCGCACATCTAAGGTATGCCAAAGTTTTTCCAACTCATGAACCGGCTTAGGACAGAAGGAGGGAAGAATGATGTCTTGAGAGGAATGGAAGATCGAATTCACCTTGGGAATGAAGGTCGGGTCAGGTCGGAGGATCACAGAGTCCGGTCTGAAAATGCACAGTTCTTTTCTGGCGGACAGAGCTCCTAATTCAGAAACACGGCGTGCCGATGTGATAGCAGTGAGAAACAATGTCTTAAAGGTGAGAAATTTGAGAGAAGCCTCTCTCAAAGGTTCAAAGGGACCGATAGTCAAGGCCTTGAGGACATTGTGGAGATCCCACGTCGGGAAGCGGTGTTTTGTAGGAGGAGCTTTATTGGATAGCCCCTTGAGCAACCTCCGAACATGGGGATGTTGGGAGACCTGGTCTGCTATGTCATGAGGTAAGATAGATGTGAGTGCTGCAACTTGTCTCTTAACCGTGTTAGGACGGAGGCCCTGAGCAGCACCGTCATGAAGAAATTGGAGAAGAGTAGGCACCGTAATCTGGATGAAGTCTTTATTTTTACGCCTGCACCAACGTCTGAAAGCCTTAAAAGTATATTCATAAATCTTGATGGTTGATGGCCGCCTAGAAGCTAGGATGGTCTCAATCACCTCAGGAGAGTAGTCGTAACCTGTCAGCATGAACCGCTCAATCTCCAGGCGTGAAGCTGAAGCCAGGCCGGATCTGGATGGTGGATCTGACCCTGGGATAACAGGTCTGGTCTGAGTGGAAGTGGAAAACCTCTGGAAGCCAGACTCAGAATCTCTGAGTACCAAGGTCGACGAGGCCACGCCGGGGCCACTAGGATGACCTCCGCCCTGAACCTTCGAACTCTGGACAGGAACCTCGGTAGCAGGGAGATCGGTGGGAAGGCGTAGAGAAGGCCCGCTGGCCAACGACAATTGAGCGTGTCGAAATTCTCTGACCCCTGGGTCTGAAACCTCGAAAAGAATCTTGGAGTCTTGGCATTTGTCGGGGAAGCAAATAGGTCTAGGATTGGCTGGCCAAACTCCCGCGTGATCAGCTGAAATGTCTCTGGATGGAGGCTCCACTCTCCCTGATCTATGTCGGTTCGACTTAGCCAATCTGCTTTGGAGTTTAGCTGGCCCTGGAGATGTTCGGCTTCTAACGATGGAATGTTGTCTTCCGCCCAGGCTAGCAAGATCTGGGCCTCTTTCATCAGGGAGCGGGATCTTGTGCCCCCCTGTCGGTTGACATGGGCCTTGGCAGTGACATTGTCCGTCCTGATCAGGACCGGCTTGCGGAGAATCAGGTGTTTGAATGACAACAGGGCTAGTCGAATTGCCCGGAGTTCTAGCCAATTGATGGGAACCCCGGTGGTGGTGTGATTATCGGAGGGCCGGGCACCATCGCCCCTGACACCAGACCGGCGCTGGCTCTCTGGACCAGAACGCCCAAAATGGCCGACTTCCGGTAGCGCCCCAAGATGGCGGCCCCCATGGGCGGCCACGCGGTCCTCCTGGAGGACTTCCGGGTCCGACTCAAGATGGCGCCCCCCCTGGCGGACTTCCGGGTCCGTCCCAATATGGCGGCCCCCAAGGGGAACCACGCGGTCCTCCTGGAGGACTTCCTGGCGGCCCCCTTGGAGAACTTCCGGGTCTGACCCAACATGGCGGCCCCCATGGCTAGCCGCGTGGCCAAGATGGCCGCCCCCAGCGACTGCAGAGGCAACGGCGGTGGAGGGGCCGCGGAAGGGGTCCGTGAACCACGCGGGTCCTAAACCCAGGTGGGGGGGATCAAGGCCGATTGGCCGGCCGAGTGCGATCCCTGAGGGGCAAAGTGACCTGGCCACATCCAAGGGGGTCCCCCCCCGGGGAGCAGTCCACCACCCCAGCCCGGCCAAATAGGGCCCACCGGGAGCCACCCCCGCAGAGTCTCCCTCCACCTGAGAAGCCCTGACGATGGATGGGGCCTCCTGGAGGATGAAGGACCTGAGCCACCTCACCA
>NW_024814645.1:0-2349 GCF_019175285.1 Sceloporus undulatus
CCCCCCCCCCGACAATAAGAGAGGGGGTCATGTTGCAGGGGGCACACTGGAGAGTCGACGCTTCTGGGGTGGCCCTCAGGGTGGCACCACTGAGGGAGAAATTACATGGGAAACTAACTCTCCTCTGGGGGCGGCTTTGGCGCTCTCTTTATTCTATCCTTCACTCCCTTCTATTTGGGGGTGACCTTCTCTCCCTTATGATATTATTATTAGTTATCTCTTTTATGGCTTGGGCTTTTCTCCTATTATTACTGACTGGTTATGTTTATTTCATCTATTTTGTCTTCCCCTTTCTTTTTCTTTCCATGATAGTGGGATGCTATTGTTCATCAGTGGGTCTGTTCCTTGTATACATTATTATTTTTATTACTATTCATCTTGTCCAATTAGTTTTGCTTCGTCTCCTGTTTATTTGCTAATTTATTATTATTATATTATTATTATTATTATCATTATTATTATCTCTTTCAATTTTATGTTCCCCCCACACTCTTTCACTACCTTCTGGGTATGGTTTATTTCCTCCTAGTTGGATCCTATTGCATGATCAGCGTGTCTGTGCCTATTATTATTATTATTATTATTATTATTATTATTATTAGTATTAGTATTAGTATTAGTATTAGTATTAGTATTAGTATTATTTGTGCTTTTCTGTTTTTGAATTTAATTTATTAATTTTAATTGTATTTCAATTTTATTTTAATTTCTATCATCCCCTACTCAGCATCTCCTCTCTGTCCCTTCCCTTCTGCTTCTTTTCTGTCTGCTCAGGTGTGGTTTTGTGGTTATTATTGTTATTATTTATCCTTTTTATTGCCTTGGGTATTATTTATGTTCATTATTATTTACTATTATTATTATTATTATTATTATTATTATTATTATTATTTAATTTATTCATTTGAAGTTCATTATTTTATTTGGGCATTCCATTTCCTTCCTTTTAATTCCTTTCCTTTGTCCATCTTTCCTGCCCCTGCACTCCCTTCTCATGTCAATTCCACCACTATGTGTCTCTATTTGGGTAACTTTAACCTTCCTCTTCTGCAGTTTGGAATGAGGCTCACGGTTTTCGATTCCTGCTTTGCTTGCCTTTGAGCACTTGCCCTTCCTTTTCAGCAAGTGGTACCTGCATCAACTAGATTTTCGGGTGGTGGTCTCACGTGGTGATACGGGCATGCTGCAGCTCCACATTTCCTTTGCTGAGACCTCGATTTTGCTTTGCAGTCTTCTTCTGTGCTGGTTTGCTGGCTTGCTGGTCGGCTGGCTGGATCTTAACCCTGTGCTTTGCTTCGCTTGTTTATCACAGGTTTACCATGCCTCGAAGTAAGCCCAAAAAAACACCGGCTCCAGCTGCTCAAAAGAGCCATAACCACCCCAGCAAAAAAGCCAGGCACAGTGATGCAGTCGAGGCACGCTTGGATCAGCTGTACACTCGGTTGGCTGCTATAGAGGCCGAGCGGGCAGCAGTGCCGGCGGGGGGGCAGGTGGAGAGTGTTGCACCTCCTGTCCCCCTGGAACTACCGGTGGGCCAACTAGTCAATGCAGGCGATTAGCCTTCATTGGCTGACATTTACAGGGTGTTGGCGCCACAAGGGCAGACGGGGGTGGTTCCTGCTCAGCTAACCCTTGCTGATATATATCGCTTAGCACAAGGGCTCAGTGCGGGACGAGGTCCTAGCAGGGCTGAGGCTGACTCAGGCCAAGGGCCTTCCACGTCGCATGTGGCTCCATCTCCAGATGTGGCAGTGACTTCTGAGGCTGGGGCAGCTCAGATGTCAATGGTCAACATAGGAGCATCCACCTCAACTGCTGCTCCAGGTATGTCATTGCTACACGATCAGGTTTGGCACACTGCGGTGTGGTCACCAAGGCTGTCTGGTCCTGAAAATTGGCCTCCCGTGCCCACAGGGGTAGGCTCAACCAGCTGCTTGCCCTCTAACACTCAACAACATGGTCAGGTCAGCGAGTTAAGCTCTGGTGGGGCTGAGGTGGGGGGTAATGCATGGGAGTCTGGTAACTCACTGCAGAAGGAAGCATCGCCCACAACTGTAGTCATACCCGCAGAGTCCGCAACTGCAGCGGGGGCCCCCCCGCATGCACCCGCTATCTTAGCAGGGACAACGAGCATTGTGGGCCAGGATGATACTGTTGGGATCCGTCCCGTGCAGGCTGCCTCCTACCCAGCAGCTTGCAGCCCATATTTGGAGGTCTCTGCCCCTCTGGGGGAGCACCTCCTACCTGCCACAAAGGAGTGAATAATGAGGGGTGAGTACGTTGACCTCTTCTCCTTGTTGTGTCGGGACCCTGAGCCTAGGGTGATGGTTAAGGATGGTGTGGTCATTA
>NW_024814646.1:0-2349 GCF_019175285.1 Sceloporus undulatus
TTATTATTATTATTATTATTATTATTATTATTATTTTGCAGTGCCTTATTCTCCTTTGGGTACCCTGCCTCAAGCCTTGAGGAGAGACAGGAAAGATATTGTGATGATGATGATGATTAAGGAAATATTATTATTATTATTATTAATAAAACATTTATTTCATTGCAAAATAATCAGTGAAGAAGCTGCAGTTTTATTTGGTAGTAAATCCTTTGGCTCTGAAGGAGACCCATTTTTGAGGATTGCAGAAATGATCTGGTTTCCCTTATTCTCCATGCTCCCTAAAATACCACCTCCGTGAATGCAATCCACTCTCCTTCCCTTTGTAACAGTTGCGTTCTCTTAGGTTGCATCCGCACTGGGGAAATAATATGGTTTGACTCCACTTTAACTGTCCTGGCTCAGTGCTATGGAATTCTGGGAACTGTAGTGTCATGAGACATTGAGCCTTCTCTGCCAGAGAACTCTAGTGCCTCAGCAAACTAATAAATTATTATTATTATTATTATTATTATTATTATTATTATTATTATTATTTTGCAGTGCCTTGTTCTCCTTTGGGTACCCTGCCTCCAGCCTTAAGGAGAGGCAGGATATAAATTGTTTTTATTATGAAATAAATATTATTATTATTATTATTATTATTATTTTAAAAATTCTTTCCTGCCTCTCCTCAAGGCTGGAGGAAGAGTACCCTACCTCCAGCCTTGAGGAGAGGCAAGAAATTATTATTATTATTATTATTATTATTATTATTAAAGAAATATTATGCAGCCTCCGTTCTTGAAGGAGTACTGGAAGCAAATGGAGCAAAATTGCTGCGCTGCATCATGGGAAATTTGCCATGTTGGAGATTTGGGAGGGGGGGTGTACTAGGACAGAAACAAAGTTGCATTCCACACCAGACCAATTTGGATTGAAATCGCAGTGAGCTTGGAAACAATTTCAGTGAATTTGTTTGTTACCAAATTCACCTACATAAGGAGTCACTTTGGATTGGCTTTCAATCTGGCTCGGAAGTACTCCCCAAAGAAAGCAATCACATATGATAATCTATAACGTTTTAACGTGAATTCGCATGGTTGGACCAGGAGTGACTTCGGATTGGAGCTGCAAAACCCGTCGTGTGATATTGTCCCTAGAGAATGCCAAAATGGAAAGTGCAACTTGCATGGATCTCCTTCCTATAAAATTCTGGGGGCGGAGGGGGGTATTTGGAGTACATGGGTACAACTTAGAAATATTACCTTTGGGCCCAAACAGGCAGGCCAAAATAAAGCTGCTTCAGGTCACTTTGGAAGTATGCTGTTTAAATGATTCATGTGTCCTAAGAGGCCGGAAACTGCACCAAAATCACACTCCAGTCCTAAGGACTGGAACGCAGCTTTGGCGCAGCTTCTGGCCTCTTAAGATGCGTGCCTCATTTAAACAGCATACCTCCAAAGTGACCCGAAGCAGCTTTATTTTGACTTGTCTGTTCGGGCCCTTCCTTCCTTCCTTCCTTCCTTCCTTTCTTTCATTTCTTTCTTTCTTTCTTCTCCCTTTTATTGGATGTACAGTACTATATCTATATCTCCCTACACAATCCGCCCCGCACACTTAGAACTTCAGGGAAGAACCTGCTGGAATATGCAAAAACTAGATTGGTTCCCATAAAGCATTTACAGCCGCGGCCACAACTTACTGGAAGAGATCCATCTTATTACCACACTAGAAGCCTTTAAGAAGGTATTAAAGACGGATCTCTTCCGGCAGGTATATCCACCCAACCTGCTATAGTTGAATATTCCCACTCCGATTTGATAATATGGAAACAGATGACGATTTAGATGCTTTAATTCCCCTACCGCAATACTGCTGGTTGATTAGTATTGTAAATAATAATATTAAAATAAAAGCTTTATTTATATACCGCCCTTCTTGCAATCAGGGCGGTGTACAACATAATAATAAACATAAAGTACAGGGCAATAAAAATACAAATACATTAAAATTTGCACTAAACATTACTGTATAGTATTGTTACATAATATTGTTTTTAATCTCTTGTGCACCTTGTAATTTGTATTGTTGATATTGATGTGATCCTGCCTCGATCCGTAGGGAAAGGTGGGAAATAGAAATAAAAATTTTATTATTATTATTATATCTTGCAGAATCCCATCCAGCACAACTGTTGAGACATGTTGGCTGGGTGACCCTGGGAGTTGTAGTATGACCTGGGCCCAGAGATAGCTCAGAGGCCATGGGAACCCAAGGACAGGACTGTGTATTGCCTGGGCTGAAGAGTAATTTCCCCACGCACCCGGAAGGTTGAGATGCTCTCTCAGTCTCAGAGGACAGCAATGG
>NW_024814647.1:0-2348 GCF_019175285.1 Sceloporus undulatus
TTCAGCGGGTTTTGGACAAACATTTCCGGGAATTATCTTCGAGGCTTGTTGGCAACACTGGGCCTCTGCTGCCTTCTGTGTCTCTGAGTGAGCTGGGGGAAGAGGGAAGGCTTGCTTCTGGCTTGGCTGCTGGTCTTCGTGAGGGCTGGAGTAGTGGCTTTTAAAGCATGCCACTCCTGCCATGCCCTCCTGCTGCTGCCTGGCCTTTGTTGCATTCTGTGCCCCTGGTGGAGTTGGGGGAAGAGGGAAGGCTTGCTTGGCTGGTGGTCTTCCTGAGGGCTGGAGGAGTGGCTTTTGAAGCTTACCACTCCTGCCAGTCCTCCTGCTGCTGCCTGGCCTCTGCTGCCTTCTGTGTCTCTGAGTGAGCTGGTGGAAGAGGGAAGACTTGCTTCTATTTTGGCTGCTGGCTGGTCTTCCTGAGGGCTTGAGGAATGGCTTTTTAAGCTTCCCACTCCAGCCATGCCCCCCTGCTGCTGCCTGGCCTCTGCTGCCTTCTGTGCCTATGGTGGAGTTCGGGAAGAGGGATGGCTTGCTTCTGTTTTGGCTGCTGGTCTTCCTGATGGCTGGGGGAGTGGCTTTTGAAGCTTCCCACTCCTGCCATGCCCTCCTGCTGCTGCCTGGCCTCTGCTGCCTTTTGTGCCCCTGGTGGAGTTGGGGAAAGAGGGAAGGCTTGCTTCTGGCCTGGCTGCTGGTCTTCCTGAGGCTTGGAGGAGTGGCTTTTGAAGCTTACCACTCCTGGCATGCACTGCTGCTGCTGCCTGGCCTCTTCTGGCTTCCTTGCCCCTGGTCGAGTTGAGGGAAGAGGGAAGGCTTGCTTCTGTTTTGGCTGCTGGTCTTCCTGATGGCTGGAGGAGTGGCTTTTGAAGTTTACCACTCCTGCCATGCACTCCTGCTGCTGCCTGGCCTCTGCTGCCTTCTTTGGCCCTGGTTGAGATGGGGGAAGAGGGAAGGCTTGCTTCTAGCTTGACTGCTGGACTTCCAGAGGGCTGGAGGAGTGACTTTTGAAGCTTACCACTCCTGTCATGCCCTCCTGCTGCTGCCTGGCCTCTGCTGGCTTCTTTGCCCCTGGTGGAGTTGGGTTAAGAGGGATGGCTTGCTTCTGGGTTGTCTGCTGATCTTCCTGAGGGCTTGAGGAATGGCTTTTTAAGCTTCCCACTCCTGTCATGCCCTCCTGCTGCTGCCTGGCATCTGCTGCCTTCTGTGCCTCTGGTGGAGTTGGGGGAAGAGGGAAGGCTTGCTTCTGGCTTGGCTGCTGGTCTTCCTGAGGCTTGCAGCTTACCACTCCTGCCATGCACTGCTGCTGCTGCCTGGCCTCTTCTGCCTTCTTTGCCCCTGGTCGAGTTGAGAGAAGAGGGAAGGCTTGCTTCTGGCTTGGCTGCTGGTCTTCCTGAGGCTTGGAGCTTACCACTTCTGCCATGTACTCCTGCTGCTGCCTGGCCTCTGCTGCCTTCTTTGCCCCTGGTCGAGTTGAGGGAAGAGGGGAGGCTTGCTTCTGGCTTGGCTGCTGGTCTTCCTGAGGGCTAGAGGAGTGGCTTTTGAAACTTCCCACTCCTGCTATGTCCTCCTGCTGCTGCCTGGCCTCTGCTGCCTTCTTTGCCCCTAGTAGAGTTTGGGGAAGAGGGGTGGCTTGCTTCTATTTTGGCTGCTGGTCTTCCTGAGGGCTTGAGGAATGGCTTTTTAAGCTTCCCACTCCAGCCATGCCCTCCTGCTGCTGCCTGGCCTCTGCTGCCTTCTGTGCCTATGGTGGAGTTGGGGAAAGAGGGAAGGCTTGCTCCTGGCTTGGCTGCTGGTCTTCCTGAGGCTTGGAGGAATGGCTTTTGAAGCTTACCACTCCTGCAATGCACTCCTGCTGCTGCCTGGCCTCTACTGCCTTCTTTGCCCCTGGTTGAGTTGGGGGAAGAGGGATGGCTTGCTTCTGGGTTGTCTGCTGATCTTCCTGAGGGCTTGAGGAATGGCTTTTTAAGCTTCCCACTCCTGCCATGCCCTCCTGCTGCTGCCTGGCATCTGCTGCCTTCTGTGCCTCTGGTGGAGTTGGGGGAAGAGGGAAGGCTTGCTTCTGGCTTGGCTGCTGGTCTTCCTGAGGCTTGGAGCTTACCACTCCTGCCATGCACTGCTGCTGCTGCCTGGCCTCTTCTGCCTTCTTTGCCCCTGGTCGAGTTGAGAGAAGAGGGGAGGCTTGCTTCTGGCTTGGCTGCTGGTCTTCTTGAGGCTTGGAGGAGTGGCTTTTGAAGCTTACCACTTCTGCCATGTACTCCTGCTGGTGCCAGGCCTCTGCTGCCTTCTTTGCCCCTGGTCGAGTTGAGGGAAGAGGGAAGGCTTGCTTCTGGTTTGGCAGCTGGTCTTCCTGA
>NW_024814648.1:0-2348 GCF_019175285.1 Sceloporus undulatus
TCACTTTTCACATGCATGCACACTCACACTTCCAAGCCTTTTGTTATAAATTCCCACGCACCCACCCTAAATACTTTCATATTATCATGTGAAAGAGAGAGGGAGCGAAAGAGGGATGGGAGAGAATAGAAATGCACCAGGAGAACATCTGGAAAGAAAGAGAGTGCACAAAAGGATGGGCAAGCGTTCCTTGATACTGGCATTGTACTTCTAGGAGAGAGGGCTGTGGGTCAGGAGGTCAGCTTTGACCAAGCGGCCAAAGCAAAAGAAGCCAGGCCACAGTTTTGATGGCAAAAGTGGAGGTGGAGGTGGGGGAAAGCAACATCTCCAAAGAGGAATCTGGGAGAACCCCTCAGCCAGGAAGGCAGGGAATAATGGGAATGTTGGCCCAGACCGAACCTGAGCCAAGCTTTCCAACATGGAGGCCATAACTGAGCTGAAAGAAGGATGCATCTGCACTGCAGAATGAATGTAGTTTGACACCACTTTAACCACCATGGCTCAAGGCAATGGAATTATGGGATTTGTAGCTTTGTGCGCTATTTAGCCTTCTCTGTCAGAGAGCTCTGGCACCACAACAAACTACGAATTGCAAGATTCCATAGCATGGAGCCATGGAAGTGAAAGCACTTAATTAATTCTGCAGTGCAGATACAGCTCAACAGTCCCAAAGTATGATATTCCTCAATTCAGTCATTTTGGCTTTGAGAGAGAATCCATGCTTGATTTTCCCTCGGACCCATCCATTTTTCTTTTTAGCAGTCCAGGGTATCCGTCCTCCAGCATCACGTTTCAAATGAGTCGATTCTCTTCTCGTCAGCTTTTTCCGCTGTTCTGTTTTCTCAACTGTACATAGAAATCGGAAATACTATAGTATGGGCAATCCTGACTTTGGTATTATACACCGGGGAGCAGCAGTTGAACCCTATTTGTTCAACTCGTATGCAAAAAACATAAGAAAAGCAGGGTTAGACTCAGAAGAAAGAGGAAGAAGATAGGAGGAAGGAACTTCAACCATCTCAGATTTGTGGTTGACCCCATGTTACTAGCAGAAAACATCATGGATTTGAAACAATTACTGAGGAAGGTCAAGGAAGATAGTGCAAAGACAAGATTGCTGCTGAATGTAAAGAAAAAAATGACCATGATTAAGCCTAGATAAATAAATTCAACCTAGATAATGAGGAAATCAAAAGAGTTAAAGTTTCCCATGCCTTGGATCAAACATTGATTAGAACGGAGACTGCGGTCAAGGAATAAGAAGAAGACTAGGAATGTGAAGGGCAGCCATGAAAGAACTAGACAAAATCCTAAAATGTAAAGATATACAACTGAGCACTAAAGTTGAAACTGTCCAAGCCATCATATTCCCCATCATCATGTATGCGTGCAAGAGCTGGACAGCGAAGGAAATAGACAGAAGGAAAATGAACTTGTTTGAGATGTGGTGCTGAGAAAAGTGCTTAGGATACTGTGAACAGCCAAAAGACAAGCAAATGGGTCCTTGAATAGATCAAACCCAAAATCTCCCTGAAAGCCAAAATGATCAAATTGAGGCTGTCATGCTTTGGCTACATCATGTGAAGACACGGATCACTGAAAAAACAATAATGGTAGAGAAGGTAGAGGGTAATAGAGAGGATAGATTCAATCAGGGAGGTTGCAGACATGAATTTGCAGGACCTAAGCAGAGCAGTGGAGTACAGGGGAGCTTGAAACTGTCTCATCGACAGGGTTGCCCTGAATCAGGGTTGACTAAAGGGCCGTGAACAACAGCAGCCCCACCAGTACTAGTAGCAATGGGCGACACTGAAAATGGATGTTGAGACTGATGCTGCCACACTGAGGAATGAATGCACTTTGACGCCACTTCAACTGACATGGCTCCATCCTATGGAATGGATCTCCACATACAGCCCATGGCTTCACAGGCTGGCCAGGGCTTCTCCCTGGCCATGAGAATGTGCCACTGTGACATCACTTCCTCCTCAACTTCTCGATCAGAGCGACTGTTTACTGGTTGCTTCCTCCCTTCACATCCTGGTAGCTCTCAGGTCCTTGGCATCTCAAGTGGTCACTTCTCAGCTGGCTTCAGTAGGTTTGTCCTCTTGGCATATGGAAAAGGGATCAAAGGGGCAGCCGAATTTGGATGCATACCGTCCAACTGACCCAATAACGGCAGGGACATCCCAGTTAATTAGCTCTCATCCCACTTTTGCAGCTTTTAAAAAAACGTCCCAATTTCTTTCTTCTCCTTCCTTTTTCTCCCTTTGTCCTCAGCTTACTTCAGTTGCTGCAAACTGAACTCAAAATGTAAAAGTAGTTTGCATTAAATTAACTCAACTGGC
>NW_024814649.1:0-2348 GCF_019175285.1 Sceloporus undulatus
CAATGTGCATAATTTGTTGTTGAAAACTGCTGCAGAGGATGTACTTAGAAGATGATATTGCAAACGTAAAAGCAAATTAAAAAATTAGAAAGCAATCCTTGAGGTAAGGAGCATCAGCCTGAGGCTGTAATGGGCCAGTCTCCTTCCTTCAGGTAAGGAGCATCAGACTGAACTCACAATAGGACAGCCTCCATCCTTCAGGTAAGAATTGTCTGTAGTGATAATTCTCCTGTCTCAATCCTTCAGGCAAGGATCAGCAGCCTGAGGTTGCAAGGGGCCAGTCTAAATCCTTCAAGTAAAGAGCACTATCCTGAAGTAACTTCTCAATTCTTCATTCAAGGAGCATCAGGCTGAAGTCACAATGAACAAGTCTCAATCTCTCAGGCAAGGAGCATCAGCCTGTGGATGCAAGGGGCCAGTCTAAATCCTTCAGGTAAAGAGCACCACCTTAAAGTCACAATAGTACCATCTCAATTCTTCATTCTAGGAGCACCAGCCTGAACTCATAATAGTCCCATCCCAATCTTTCAGGCAAGGAGCATCGGGCTGAGATCACAATGGTACATTCTCAATCCTTCAGGCAAGCAGAATCTGTATCTGATCACAAAGGTCCCGTCTTAATCCTTCAGGCAAGGAGAATTCGCCTGAGATCGCAACTGGCCAGTTTCAATCCTTCAGGTAAGGAGCACAAGCCTTAAGTCACAATATTTCCATATCAATCCTTCCGGCAAGGAGCATCAGCTTGAAGTTACAATGTGCCAGTCTCAATCCTTCAGGAAAGGAGCATGGGCCTGAGTTCAAAATGGGCCAGTCTGAATCCTTTAAGCCAGGAGCTTTAGCCTGAGGTTGCAATGGGCCAGTCTCAAACCTTCAGAAAAGGAGCATGAGCCTGAGTTCAAATGAGCCAGTCTCAATCCTTCAGGAAAGCAGCATGAGCCTGAGGTTGCAATGGGCCAGTCTAAATTCTTCAGGTAAAGATCACCACCCTGAAGTCACAATAGTACCGTCTCAATTATTCAGGCAAGGAGCATCAGCCTTCGGTCACAATGGGCCAGTCTCAGTTCTTCTGGGATAGAGTATAAGCCTGAAGTCACAATGGGTCACTCTAAATCCTTCAGGGAAATAACCTCAGCCTGAGATCACAATTTAACAGTCTAGTGCATCAGGTAAGGAGCATTAACTGTCATAGAGGGAACAAGGCAAAGAGTGCAAGGACCCAACAGTGGGAGGCAAAAAATCTTGCACAGGCAGCTAGTAAAGTGGACACATGGTCTGCAATGTCTCTACACTAATGCACAGAGCATGGGAAATAAGCAAGATGAACTTGAATTCCTAGCATAAGAAAGCAAATATGATATAATAGTCATCACTGAAACCTGGTGGAATGAGTTTCATGATTGGATTGTGGAAATAGAGGGATATAAACTTTTTGAGAAACAGGCCAAACAGGAAAGGAGAAGGAATAGCACTATATGTCAGAGATATTTACACCAGTGAAGAGATCCTGGACATCAATCATGGAAGCCAGGTGGAGAGCATCTGGATAAGAATCAAAGGGGAAAGAAACAACAAGGATGTTACGGTGGGAGTCTACTACAGACCCCCAAGTCAGATGGAGGAATTGGATGATATCTTTCTAGAACAGATGACCACACAGTCAGAAAAGAGAGATGTAGTAGTGATGGGCGACTTCAACTATCCTGATATTTGCTGGAATTCACACTCAGCAAAATCCTCAAGGCCTAGCAAGTTCCTCACTTGCCTGGAAGACAATTTCATGGTCCAAAAGGTGGAAGAGGCAACAAGGGGGTCAACTATTTTAAATCTGATACTAACCAACAGGGAAGACTTAATTAATGGGGTGCAGGTGGTGGGATCATTAGGTGGAAGGGACCATGTTCTCCTGGACTTTGTTATACAGTGGAAAGAGAAGGTTTGTTCGCTGCGTTTTCCCCCCATTGGTACTGCAATTTTAGGGCAGAAAAATGAAATGCACAGATGTAGGATGGGAGACACCTGGCTGAAGGAACTACATATGAAAGAAATCTGGAAGTCCAAGTAGAACATGAGTCAACAGTGAGATGCAGCAGCTAAAAAGGTCAATGCAATTTTAGGCTGCTTCAATAGAAGTATAGTGTCTAGATCAGGGGTAGGCAACTTTTTTGAGTCGGGGGCCGGGTTGCTGTCCCTCAGACAAGTGGGGGGGGCCGAAGTAAAAAAATAAATAATTAAATAATTAAAAAAAATTAAATATATAAATAAACTGGGACAAATGTAGGACAAAATTTTCAAATGGAGGACACTTTTATAAAAAATAGAGGACATTTGAAAAAATTTGCTGATGTTTT
>NW_024814650.1:0-2348 GCF_019175285.1 Sceloporus undulatus
GGGGGAAGCATTGCCCACTCGGTCCCCAACCACCAATGGCTGAGCCTGGGACCTGGGCCAGCCAATCAGTGGGCACTTCAACTGCCCAGGAGCCAAGACATGCCAGGAGCTTGGGTGCACGCCGAAGGACACCGGGCGAATCTCTGTCCCTGGCTGTAATGCGGATGGCCCCGGTAAGTTGGGGTGGCCCCCTATATGGAAAAAAACCTATCACCCAACCGTATTGAATTATATATTTCATATTAAAAAGTTTATCCTCTTCGTTCTTGCCTGTTCACCCTGAACTCCTTCTCTCTTTTCCTGCTCAGTCTTGTGTTTCTTAGATCCATTTATGTATAAGACCTGATGTTGGCACTTCATATCAATTTCAAACTGTTGCAACCTTATCACACTAGAACAAAAATAGGATTTAAAATAGAATTAAATTTGGAGGGGGAAACGCACAAACGAGGGAGGTTTTTCACACGATGTTATTGCTGAAGAGAAATAAGGTGGAGATAAAGTAAAGGCAAAAGGAACAAAAACGGCAGCGTTTTACTTTCAGAATTTCCCAAAAGTAAAAAGCTGCCGTTTTTGTCCCTTTTGCCTTCGCTTTATCTTCACGTTATTTCACTTATTGTGTGAAAAACATCCTACACTTGCGGGTTTTTCCTAATTTAATTCTAATTCTAATTCAAATCCCGTTTTTGTTCGGGATTCTGCAAGTGTGATAAGGTCCATAGGAAAGCTATCTCCATACTAATATGGGATTGAATATAACTCTTCATGCCGCAGTAAGATGATAGATCTCCTTCTGCTCCATTTCTCCCTTGAGGATACTCTTCCGATACTTCACTACCGTCTAATTACTAATTACTACTGATAGCGTTTAGGGCTGAAGAGCGGAGTATAAATACCATAATAAATAAAATAATAATAATTTATATGGATTCAATATATAAGTTCATATATATTCTTTGAGCAAGAATTATTTTGTCCTTTTTTGACATCTGTGCAGCACTGAGATCAGGGTGGGCAGTTGTAGTAATACAGGGGGCCATGGGTCTTTGGAGGACTGCACCGCCATCACACCACTGCTATCCTGGTGGGACAACAGTTGGACAGGGGGTTAACTCACCTCTTGATTTGAATGTGACATTTAAAGGAACGATCTAAGGTGTGGTACATACCACCTTGAAACAATGGACTGGAGGCACCTCTCCGCAGTAAAAAGAACCCGAAAAAACGTGTCCATTTTGTGCCATCTGTTGCACATCACGGGTGTGCCATTGGCACACCAGTGACATAAGCGATGCACAGTGACATCTGTATGGTGCGCATTGCTTACATCATCATATGGTGCTCATCGCTTAAGCCCATATGGATGGGACCCCACCATGATGCTGCTGCCGTCTCGTGTTAGGGTCCAAGAGCGTACAGATGGTGCGTGCCCCGGAACCCCAGAATTGGCCCAAGGCCACCACAAACTGGTGGTCTGTACTGGGCCTAAGTTACTGCACCTGTTTTGGGACCAAAGTCCACCATTTTGGATAACTCCTTTAAGACTCCTGACACAAGCTGCATCCACACTGCAAAAATGATGCAGTTTGACACCACAGCTCTGTTGCCACAACAAACTACAAATTACAGGATTCAATAGCATTGGCTTGAAAGTTAAAGTGGTATCAAACTGTGTTATTTTTTTTTTTTGCAATGCAGATGCAGCCTAAAACCCAAAGTGGCTCCCATATTGACATCACAGATTGTACTAGTGAGGTTGGTGGAATTTTCCCTTCTGCAAGTAAGGTTGCAATGGAGTCCCTAGTGGATTCAAGTTAAAGAAACCCAGCACTAAGACCTTACAATACACAGTTAGATTTAATAGGCAATGGAGACAATTTAAATTGAAAGGTTGTCAACAGAAAAGTAGCAGTGAATATGAAAAGCAGCGATGCAAAAGTATGCAGGAACGGATCAAGATTCTCTAGCTGTCAGGGATGCTGAGCTTTGTTCAATTTGACATAGGATTTCAAAGCGTGAGCATGTCTGAGCTGTAGCCTCAAGCATAGATTTGTAGATGAAAGGCAGAGGACTGAAAGAGAGGTGTGGGCCTGAGTTTTGAAATACTGAAAACATCCTGAAGCCCCACTGTGTTGGGTGGAGATTTAGGTCACTCACAACATATTAAAAACCAGGTGGGATCGTCAGGTTTGCATATCTGCAGAGGTTCTTTCCTTCTTCGTTGTTTTCCTCCAGTTGAGACAGTCGTTAAGAAACTAGTAGCGGTTGTATCCCAAAGAATCACCCTGAAGGTGAGGCCCAAGATGGATATTAGATAAACCACCAAGCCTAGCAACATCAGAGGGAGG
>NW_024814651.1:0-2348 GCF_019175285.1 Sceloporus undulatus
TGTGTCTCCTTCCACTTTCTCAACCCCATTTAGAAATGTATGACCCTCTTTCATGGCCATGTTTAGACACAGTTTTGCTCCTTAAAAAACACAAGGCTTGTAATCTTTCACAGAAGACATATTATTTGGGAGGCAGTTCAAGAAAAATCCTACCAGGAAGGTGTCCTCAATTTCTTTTCCTAGGCATAGAGGTTGGTGGGCTTTTCACAGTTAAACGGTGGAGGTGGCCTATGACAAACCTCCTTTGAACACAGAGAAATGAAGAACTGCCTTCAACTTGACCACTAGAGAACCTGTTAAAGGTTTATATGCACGAAGAGAGTTCTGCCTGATATTTTCTATGATGCTTCTTCTGAGTTTCACTTAATTTGCTCAGGTAAAATTGTATTTATTTGTTAGACTGTTCTTATATTTAAAACAAAAATCTTCTCCAGACAAAGGACTTAGAAAGAAGAAAGGTCCCTCCACAAAATTGTCAGGCATTGCGATGGATGACAAAGGCATCATGCGAAATGAAGAAGAGACGGCGATCGTGAACCAGACAATTCTTTCTGACCCAGAGGAAGGAGCCAAGTGAGTCTGGGACCCTTTAATGCAATAGGTTCTTGGCCTTAGGAGAAAAACCGCAATATGGAAAAGGGGCACCGCCTCATCTTTCTACTCTTTGTTCAAATGGACAGGTTTTCTCTGACCTACGGAGTCAAAGCAGCCCATTTGGATGTTGAATGCGGATTGGAGGATGACTCACATTTGCTGCTGGGATCTTACTGGCATGGCTACAGGAACATGGATCTCATAGAAACAGAGGACGACCTGGAACTAACTGACAAGGTACAGAAGAAGCCTCATGCACTTTCCATGTGTTTTAGAGTTGGGCAACGTGTTCGCATCTGGCTGTTTTGCAAAGAGAGTTAGTGTTTCCTCCCCACTGAGAATTTATCCTTAAAGTAAGGGAGGTCAGGGCAGGGGAACATTAAATCCACCCCAAACTTTTTAGTGAACTCTCTTCCCCCTCAATAAATTCAGTGCCTTGTACAGTAAAGATTAAACCAACATGGATTCGCTGTCCCACTAGGATGGAAGCCACTAAGGGGCTTAGACATAATGGGACACAGACCTTTGTCTTTAGTGAGAGCCGTTCAATGAATTTTACGAGGCAAGTCAGGTTTATTTACATACCACCTTTCTACTGGAACAGTGAACAGTGACCAAATTATCAATGGGGAATTTAATTAGCTCAAGATGACAAGAGGAGGACTGTTACTACACCTCAGGGATCGGCTCTTCGATCTATATACCAGGAACTAGAAATCCAGAAATGAGGTACAATCAATGTCTCTTTTATTGGAAACAGGGGTCCAAGCACACACAGGCACATACGCACATGCATTCATATAAGGTTCAGGAAATAATGTGGTAGATGTGGGATAGATATTAGGCTTTTCTCATGGAAATACTCACCTGATGTAGAGGTTCTATCTTGGGAAGTGCAATTTTAGTGAGGGTTTATAAGTCTGCTTAATATTTAAGGCTTAGCAGACCAGGTCAGAGCGACTCTGACTTCAAACTGACGTAGATGTTGGCTGCAAAATGACCAGAGACAGGCTGGTGACTGACCTGGGTGAGGGAGGCAGCTGAAAGTGGCTGGCAGCAGCACATCCCTAAATTTAGGAGACCTTTTAAGGGTTTAACAGGGTCTCTAGACAAAGGGCAAGCAGTCTGAAACTGTTTGAAGTGTATTTCACATCTTAGGTCCATGTTTTAATCTCACCAAATGTTTCTGCTAGAGTAGGGACCCAAATGGCTATGCAAATGTCATTCCTTTGATTCAAATGGCTCCCCCTCAATCACAAGAGAGAAACACTTCCTTAAGACATCTGCCTGATAGCAGCTAAGCAGCTCCTGGCATGATCTCACCCATCTTTAGAGCTGGGAAAGGAAATTTGTCTACATATCAAAGCCCATGGCTCCCCCTTGTTTCAGTGGGAACCTGTTATTTAGATCCCATGCTAGGGCCATACAGCTATTCAGGTCAAGATGCACTTTTGATATCAAGGTACAACTCAGAGCCTATCATTTAGATATATTAAAAGGTGCAGATCAATGCCTATCAATACTGGGAAAAAAGTATATAAAGTTAATTGCTTACCAAAATAAACACACAATTAATAATAATAATAACAATAATAGTTTACTTATACCCCGCTTTTCAACCAAGGCTATCAGAGTGGCTTACAAATTGTTAATTAGACATTTCCCAGATACAAGAGAATATTTGATTATACAACATTTTTGTTGGAGATTTGGGATATCTGCATTGCACATGTAAACAAACATAGACACATCTC
>NW_024814652.1:0-2348 GCF_019175285.1 Sceloporus undulatus
GGCTATCTCTGTCACACACACCTGATCTCTGGCTCTTTTCCACCCCTCCTGCTCAGTGCATGTCCCCCTGAACTTTTCTTGAGTCTTCACAGATTTCCTGACTGCTATTACCGAAGAGGCCTGTGCCTGCTTCACTACAAAAACCTTGCTCTTCTGAGACCTCACAGGAATCAGGAACATTCCCTGACCACCCTCAGTGTCACTGCCACTAACTCTGGCCTGAATGTCTTGCTCCTGAGCCTCAGTGTTTTCTTTCTTTAAAGTCTCTTTCTTTGGAGTCTCAGTATGTGTTTGTGTTCCTGCTTTTGGTTGCGTGTCTGCTGAAGCGCTAGGCTTTTCTGAGTTGCCAGGCCTCTTTGAAGTGCCAGGCACCTTAGAAGTGGCCTGTTGTTCTGAAATACTAGGCTGATGTGAAGTGCCTGGTTTCTCATCCTTCACATCCCTAGATACATGTACCCCTCCATTACCAGTGTTTTCATTCACATCAGTATTTTTCTCCTTAACAGTAACATTCTGGTCAGGATAAACTCTCTCCCATCCAGCATGAGTTTCAAACCTTGCACTCCTGGAATACAAAACCCTGTTCCCATCCATTAGGAACCTGTACTTAGTCCCTTCATAGCCCACAAAATGCAATCTTTGGCTTTTGGGCTCATTCTTTTTCCTAAATTGAGGCGGAATGTACACTGAGGCAAATTGTCCAAAACCCCTTAAGTACTTTAGGTTCGATGCTCATCCATACAACAAAAAATAAGGAGTTTGGTTTATCACACTGCACCATGACCTGTTCATAATGTGACAAGCAGTTCTTGTGGCTTCTCCCCACAAATTTGCTGGTGCTCCAGAATCTTCCAACATTAAATCCCTTATTTGATTTAACATACCAATGCTGCATTCAGCCAAACCATCTTCCGCAGGACATCCGGGATTTGTAGTTTTGTGTTGGATTCCTTTCTGCCCAAACCACTGCTGCAAGTGATTACAAAGAAATCCCCCACCTCTGTCTGTCACAATAGTGCCAACCTTGTAGGGAAACTCCCTTTCAACAGAATTAACCCATCTTTTGATTATGTCAGCAGCCTCACTTTTGGTTTTAAGCATTGTCACAAATGTAAATTGGGTATGCCTGTCTACAATTAGTAGGCTAAACATGCACCCCCCTAAACTCTTTACTTGATGTGGCCCTGATAAGTCTGCATGTACCACCTGAAAAGGCCTCTGGGTTATGCATTTACTCACCTTCGCCACGGGGTAAGCCTTGACTTTGACCCTTTTGCACACAGCAGAGACAAGGTAACTATTACAGCTCTCTACTCTGAACTCTGGGCAAATCTCTTCTAGATTTTTCAAACCCTTGAAGCTTATGTGGCCCATAACTCTATGGAAGTCATGAGCACACCCATCATGCAGTGGTTTGTTTGTTACTTTTCCACACTGCACTTGTTCCACCATGTGGTAAGTGTGATTTTTCTTTAAGGCTTTACCACACATTGCTCCTTCCTTGGATATAATCCCCTCATCTTTTCTGAAAAGGATTTCATATCCATCATCAGTAAGAGATGCCACACTTACAAGGTTATTTTGCAACTTTGGTGCACACAAAACATTATGGAATACCTTTTTTAAACCTGGGATTAACACAGACCCTTGTACTTCCACATTGCCAGAGTCACCATCTGCAAACACAACAGTGTCCACTGATGCTGGGCTTGGGCTCTGTAGTTCATCCCTGTTAGGGGTCATGTGGTGAGAACACTCACTGTCCAAAATCCAGACAGACTGGTCCTTTTCCCACTCACAACTCCCTCCACAGAAGTAGCAAGCCCCCTCCCATCCTGGGGCTTCTTCTTATGTGACGTTTGTCCTTTCTTTGCCGCAGAGACCTTCGGACAGTTCTTTCTCAGATGCCCGGTCTCTCCACAGGAATAACATCTCCGTGTCCTGCAGACAGCAACACTCCCCTCCTTGGGCAAGGAAGTAGTTTGGTTGGTTGGTTGTTGTCTCCAGCTGGTCGCTCCTTTGAATCTCTCCTCAGAGTCTCTCCTCTGTACTTCTTCCAGTATTCTGGATGCCACAAGACCCACAGTTAAATCAGCACCAGCTACTCCCTGGAGATTGTACATCAAAAACTCCCACTCATTGCTTAAACTACTAAGTGGTATATGGGCCTTCTGGGTTTCCTCAATCTGGATGCCACGCTCGCTGCACTCTGCAAAGTTTTCTTGCATCCTTTTAAAGTGTACAATCACGGATTCACCTTCCTGCTGTTTACAACAATATAGCCTTCTGCTGCACAGCATTTTAGACAAGGCTCCAGCTGGTTGGTTAACAGCCTCAAGAGCTTTCCA
>NW_024814653.1:0-559 GCF_019175285.1 Sceloporus undulatus
GCCTGCTGCCTACCTGCCTTGGGGGTCCTCACCTGTCCCTTCTTCTTCCTCAGGCCCAGTCCGAGGGGGAAGCGCTGGCCCCGGCTCCCCTTCCTCCCCCTCCTCCTCCGCCGGGGCCCCTGGAGAAAGAGGAGCCCCGCTCGGGGGCCAGTAGCCCGGCCTCCTCCGCCTCCTCCTCCTCGGGGCCCTCGGTCTGCTCGCCGCCTTCCTCGGCCTCAGCCTCCTCCCGGCCGCCCTCCGGCCCCAAGAACCTCTGCTCCAGCTGCGGCCAAGAGATCCTCGACCGGTACCTGCTCAAGGTCAGCCCCAGCCGGGGAGGCGGCGGCGGCGGGGGGGGGGGTTTTCCCCTGGGCATCCCCTCTAAGCCCCCCCTGGGGGCCCCCCTCAGCCTGGCCTCACCTGGGTCTCCCTCCCCCCTCGGGGCTTCCGCAGGTGAACAACCTGAGCTGGCACGGGCGCTGCCTGGCCTGCTCCGTCTGCCGGACCTCCCTCCGGCAGCAGAACAGCTGCTACGTCAAGAACAAGGAGATCTTCTGCAAGATGGACTACTTCAGGTAAG
>NW_024814653.1:659-2348 GCF_019175285.1 Sceloporus undulatus
GGCTTTCCCCCTTCTCCCTGGCTCCCTCTCCATCCTTGGCCCTGGTTCTCCCTCCCGAGTTTGGGGCCTGGGGCCCTGGGACCATCGGGCCCATGTTCCAATATTTGGGGAGGGAGAGGGGTGGCCCGCTTCGGGGGCTGCCAGCTCCAAGGCTTGGGGAAAGGAAGAGAGAGGAAGGCGGGCAAGGGATAGCGGAGAAGGTGGCAAGGACTGCCCTGCCCTTTGCATTTGGGGATCTGGGGAATAGAGTTTGGGGGGATGGGGGAGGGTCCCAAACCCAAGATTCCTTGGGGGGAGGTTATCCCGGAATGGAAGGGAAGGGTCTCTCGGCCTTATCCTTCCCTTTGGTTAATCCGAATAGGAGAAGGACCCATGAGTTTAATGGTTTGGGGATTAGGACTAGGTTTGAATCCCCGCTCGGCCATGGAAACCTCCCTTGGCTGAGTCACACTCTCTCAGCCTCAAGGCAAAGGCAAACAACCTCCTTTGAATAAACCCTGGCCAGGAAAGAGGCGCCATCCGCCAGAAAGGACTTCGAAGGTCCCCCCTCCGTTGGCTTTTCTGCCAGAAAACCTTGGAAATGGGGGGCTCAGTCTCGGTTGAAGCGGAAGAAAGGGACAGACCCCCCCAAAAAGGGTTGGGGTACAGAGCCTCCCCCAAAAGGAGGGTTTGGGGGCACAGAGGGGGCATTTTTTCCCTTGGAAAGCGACTTGCGCCCAAGTTGCGTCTCTTCTTCCTTTTACAGCTATTGGGACTCGCTTTGGAAAGGCTTCCCTTCCCTCGGGGAATGGAGGATATTATTATTATTATTATTATTATTATTATTATTAATATAGCTACTACTGGCACTATTATAACCTCCTCTAGATCGGTACATTACGGAGCGGGTGGAGTGCAAAACCAATATAGTATGTTTGCTGTTTTGTTATTATTATTTTAGTAATATCAGTATCATTAAATTCATATTATTAATTATTAACGTATTAATAAAATTATTACTAAACGATTATAATAATGACAATCACAGAATAATAGCAATAATAATAATAACAGCCACAGAAATAATAACATCAACACCGAAACAACAACGGGGCTGAAAGGATAAATGTATTCTTAGTGCTGCTCTTCTTGTCCTTGTCATGTCTTGCTCCAGACTATTATTATTATTATTATTATTATTATTATTATTATTATTATTGCACCCGAGGAATTAGGCTCAGGTCTAGGGAAGCTCTTTTCTAACTTCTTTCTTTCAGTTAAATTCATTTTTCCTTTGCTTATTATTATTATTATTATTATTATTATTACTATGCATAGTATCAGGCTCAGGTCTATTCAACCTCATGCAACAAATGTCTTCCTTTCAGTTACTCTCAAAGGTGCTCCTTGCATATTATTATTATTATTATTATCATTATCATTATTATTACTTCTATTCAAAGTGTGTCTGAGGAATTAGGTTCAAGCCGATGGAACCTCATGCTAAGAAATTCCTTTCTTGCATCTGAAAGCTGCTCCTTGCATATTCCTATTACTATTATTATCAAACTGCACCTGAGGAATGAGGCTCAAGTCTAGGAAAGCTCTTTCCGAACGTCTTTCTTTCAGTTAGTCTCGAGAGTGCTCCAGATCCCTTTGTAAAATCATCATCATCATCATCATCATCATCATCATCATCATCATCATCAT
>NW_024814654.1:0-2348 GCF_019175285.1 Sceloporus undulatus
CCCCCCCTTCAGATTATTCCCCCTTTTTAATTCATTTTAACCGCAAGGGCAAACTGTCGCTCCCAGGAATTGCGTTATGGCTGAGGTTTTCCAACAGAATGAATAACCCTTTACAACGTTTCTTTAAATTAAACCAATTCAAAATTCTTTTTTGGGGGGCACTGCCTTGTTTAGCCCAAGTGCGTCTTCGATGCTGGGGAGCGAGGGCCCGGCCGGGACCCTGGCTGCTAGCCCCGAAAGGCAGGCCTGGGCGGTGGGTCTGGCTCCTCGGGCCTCATCCTCTGCTCCAATTGCTGGCCAAGAAGCCATTCGACGTCGGCGAGCACCTCCTCTTCGTCTTCCTCGCCTGGTGCTTCTTCCTCATCCTCTTCTTCTTCTTCCTCTTCTTCTTCCAGGGCCCAGTCTCCATCCCCAGATTCCTCCTCCAGGTCCTCGCTCTCGGTCTGAGTCCCGACTGTCACCATCGACTTCCGTCCCTTCTTCGAAAACACATCCAGGACCAGGAGCGCGGCAGTCGTGACCTGGCTCCCGAACCAGACCGAGAGCAGAAGGTAGAATTCTCCCCAGCTGCGCTCCCTCTATCGCGGGAGCCCTCCCTTGACCTCCAGCAACGAAAAGAGGATGGAAACGGAAACCGCTGCAGAAAGAAGGAGGAGCCTTTGTCTTGCCATGGTCACCTGACTCGCTGTTGACGCTTAGACCTCCGCAGCAAAATGGCGGAGGCTGTGTTTTGAAGGCCTCGCCGTTGTTGCCCAGGCAACACAGCCTTATTATGCGCAGGCACATTCCGGCAAATGGCTCAGCACATGCGTATTCTGAGAGGGTGGGAGGGGCAAGAGGAGGGGAGCTGCGCATGCACATAAAGAAGCACGGTCCTACATTGTCCTCTCAACCCATCTGTGGCCTTCCGGGTCTTTTGGACTGCAGCTCCCAGTATTCCTGACTGTTGGGGCTTCGGGGACACGAGTCGACAGTGTGACGCAGCAGCTAAAAAGGCCGATGTGATTCTAGGCTGGATGTATGTCTAACGTCTAGAGCAAGTGAAGTAATAACACCACTCCGTTCTGCTTTGGTCAGGCCTCCTCCTTTGCCGCTGCTTTCCCCAAACAGAGTTGTCTAGGAAGTAGCAAAGTCCAAGGAAAATAAAACCTGGTCATAAGTAGGGGCTGTCCTTGATCTTCAGGCCAGGCGTGGCAAGAACCTTCCCTCTGCAGATTAAATCCTTCCATCCTTCCTTTAGGAACAGACAGAGACTCACCTAAGGCAGAGAAAGCGTCGCAAAGGACCCGCCAGTTCTGAAGAAAGTGCCATCGTTGGTGAGTCCAGCATCTTGCTTCTCTTCATTGGCCATGATGGGCAAGGATAGAAGATTTCTCAAATAACAGACTTTGCTTTACAAGACAATCCCCCCCCCCCCCATTCTCCCCTGCAAAATAATATTCCGTTGTTTGGAACTGTTTTCTGTTGGACCAGCGCAAACGCAAGTGTCCGTTCCAGCTATAGCAACTCCCCGGTTTCATGGAGTATTGCCAATTTTGGGTGATTTGATGGGCAACATTTTCCCAATTGTAGACTAGCAGAAGCATCCCTTGGCTAGTCCTCTTGTTTTTGCAAAGATGGAAGAGAGTGGACTGTGGGAACTTGGTTGGAACAACCACACCATCCCTGATCCCCGGCTCTGGAACCGGTCCTCACAAGAAGGCTTTGGCTTTGCTGGAGATGGTGACCCCTTCGTCCCTTCAGATGTTTCTTTTGGCTTGAGGATGGTCATCACAGTGGTCTACTTGCTGGTCTGCGCAATGGGGCTGTTGGGAAACGGTCTGGTGATGTACCTGATCCGGACCCACAAGATCCGACCCACGCCGGCCATCAATGTTTTTGTCTTTGGTCTAGCGGCGGCCGACTTCCAGTTCTCCTTGACCCTTCCCTTCTGGGCGACAGAGACGGCGTTGGATTTCAGCTGGACGTTTGGGCCAGCCATGTGTAAGGTCATCCCCTCCCTGACCGTCCTGTGCGTCTACGCCAACGTCTTCTTGCTCACCGTCATGAGCGTCACGCGCTACTGGTCCGTGGCTTCGGCCATCAAGGACAGCTCGAGGATGACCGCTCGGGGGGCCACGTGGATCACTTTGGCCCTTTGGGTCCTAGCCGTGGGAGCCGCCGTACCTACCGCCATCTATACAACCGTGGTGGATGTTGCTGGTGTGGAGTTGTGCCTTTTCAAGTTCCCCACGCCGTCTCTCTTGGGCGTCTACCAGCTCCAGAGGGTGGTCTTCACCTTTGTGGTCCCGTTGGCCATCATCTTGACCTCCTACCTCCTCCTCCTCCGCTTCCTCAGGGTCCACCCC
>NW_024814655.1:0-2348 GCF_019175285.1 Sceloporus undulatus
CCCACTGAAAATAATAATAATAATAATAATAATAATAATAATAATAATAATAAAGACCCACAGGTCATTTTTGCTCTCACTCAAACCTCAGATAGCTCATGTTAACTGACATTTTGTTGTTGACTCTGACTATATTACCGCATTATACGCTTATAGTCCTGCTATTCCACTTTAACTGCTCTGGCTGCCTCCTGTTGCCTTCTGGGACTTGCAGTTTAAAGAGGGGCATTTAGAATTCTCAGTCAGAGAGCTCTTAGGCCTCACTGAACAACAAACCTCAGAATGCAACAGGAGGCAGCCAGAGCAGTAAAAATGGAATAGCAGCACTATGAGAATGTAGTGCGGTAATGTGCTAAGTCTAAATATGTGTCATCACCCTTGTCTTGAGAATTGTTTGGATTGTCTTTACTTCCCCAGAAATGAGTTACTGCATTGTACTTATAACAGCATAGAAATCATTGTCCCATTTAAAAAAAAAATCCTATGATTTATTTCACAACTAGTAGACTGTTAGACTGGTGTGGGTTTCATAATTAAGCAATAGTTTTATTTGCATGGAGCATTGCTGACATCTAGTGGAACTGAATTCTTAGTATGCAATGCACTGAGCAGACAGTTCACTGGGTTAATGAATTCCTGCCTTGAATCTGAGTGGCTGATGGCTTGAACTTCAGTTGGGATGAAAGTGAAATAACATTTCACATGACATTTCACATGCCTTCAGATTTGTAGAGCTCTAATTTGACTTCTTAAAATGCTGAACATTTCGAACAAAGTGCTAAAGACTGATTTTCTGAGTCCATTTCTATAGGACGTTTGACCTGGTTTTGCCATTGGGACAGTCTCCATCACTTTATGCCAAGGACGGACACAGTCTGGGGCCAGAAGACCTGCTTTTCAGCAGAAATCTAGAGGGCATCAGCCGGTTTTTTGGTGGTCATCATTTTCATGACTATTTCTCACTTCTTTTTGCCTCTTGGTTGTTCTTCTGGAGGAGGGGTGGAAGTAGACCCCAAGAGATTTTCTATACTGCAAAGATTTTTTCGGCAATGAAAAATGTGTTTTTCAGACAAAACCCACAACTTTTCATGTGAAAAACTGAGTGTGCCATGGGGAAATCATGCATGCAACCTCCTTTCTTATGCCATAAGATGCATGGGATGAATTCTCCATGATACTTTAATACTCTTGATATCCAGTTTAGTTCAGATATCATAAACCATGGCATGCTTTGGAATAGTTGTCTGATTTAGGTCAGGGTAGAATTGCTTTGCATTGATTCTCCTGGTGGCCCTTTCCAGAAGATGGCATGGGAAAATGTTTTGCTCAACCTAGGGCAGTGATGGCGAACCTATGGCACGCGTGCCAGTGGTGGCACTCAGAGCCCTCTCTGTGGGCACACACGCTGTCGCCCTAGCACAGAGTTTGCCAGAGTTTCTTATTAGAAAGCCAGAGGGATGTGGCACTTTGAAATAAATAAGTGGGGTCTGGGTTGCAGTTTGGGCACTTGGTCTGTAAAAGGTTCACCATCACTGACCTAGGGTGAATCTGCACTGCAGAAGTAATGTAGCTTGACTCTTCTTTAACTGCCATGATTCTATCCTATGGAATCCTGGAATTTGTAGTTTGTTGTGGCACCAGAGTTCTTTGACAGAGAAGGCTAAATACCTCACAAAACTACAAATCCCAGATTTCCATAACATTAAGCCATAGCAGTTAAAGCAATGTCAAACTGCATTATTTCTGCAGTGCAGCTACAGCCCTAGTGATCTCATCCATGTTTTCAGGCTCCATCCCCCCTCTCACTGTTTAGCAAATACATATAAGCCTAGATTGAGATTATTTTAACATTTTCAGGGTGGAGTTTGGAGGGTCATTGGCTGAGGTCATTTGAAGATTGGGAAGGTTAGTCATGCACATGTGTGTTATGTCTCTTTTTTGACATATCACAGGGAGCTATTTCCTAGACTTTTCTGTTCTACCCAAAACCTTCTCAGTTTGCTGGCCAGCCACTCTGAAATCCAAGAGAAGCTGCTGATGCTGCCTACCAGGAGGGAAGAAATTCAGATGACAAAGATGCAGCTGCTCTGGGCTCGAAGGGTTGCCATAATTGTCCACTATTACCAGGGACAAAATGTGGAACAAATTTGAGACCAAACTGTAGGACAACTGCAGGACAAAACTCAGCCCAAAATGTAGGACATTTAAGAAAAAGGAAGGACCTTAAAAATTTACTTTTACTCATGTTGCTTTGAGTGGCTATTAGAATGGTTTAAACTTGAAAATATTGAATTGCTGAATTTGGAAAGTGTGGATTTGACATATGGGATACATGCTTATCTCTGGTA
>NW_024814656.1:0-2348 GCF_019175285.1 Sceloporus undulatus
GCTCCGCTCTGGGCCCCACAACAAACTCCAACTCCCAGAATTCCATAGCCTTGAGCCAGAAAAGTTAAAGCGGGGCCAAACCGGTTCAATTCTCCAATGTGGATGCAACCAAAGAGGCCTCCCTCCTCTTTCTCCCGGTTCCCCCTCTAAATCCGGAACGACTCCGCTTTACCTGCCCCGTCCTTCTCTTCCTTCCTTCCTCTGAGGCTGCTGCTGCTGCGGTTGGCAAGGAACCGTCTCCAGGGCTACCGTCACTATGGCTCCTCCTCCTCCCCGCGCGCGGGTCTCGAGGCAACGGTTGCTATAGGCTCCCGCGTGACGTCACGCCCGGGCACGCCACGCCCCTCCCGCTGAGGTCAGGAAAGAAAGAAAGAAGCCCTCACTCGGCGCTGATTGGGTACAGCTAAAGGGGGCGTGGTTTAGGGAGATTAGCCTCCGGAGAGGAGCAGCAGCCAATAGGGAGAGAGTAGGCGTGGCTTCCAAGTGGAAGAGGGAAAAGGAGGGCTCCTGAGCGTGTGCAGAGTGATTTTATATTTTTTACAATTATACAATTTTGAATTAAATTAATAAAGTTTAAACATTTAGTTTGTTTTAATGTGTTTTATATGTATGTCGTTAAATAAACGAATAAATAAATAAAAAGCAATTGGGGAAACCCCCCCCACAAAGCAATTAAAGCCATTCATTCCTTTGGAAGAAACAGCTCAGGAACAGTAAGGAAAATCGGGATTTCTCTGAAGGAGGCCCATCATCCCCACATTGACAGGCAAAGAAAATGCAGTATTTTTTGCACCGCTTCAGGGACCCAAACTTTGCAAAACGGTCTTTTTTTGGGGGGAAATAATGACCCCCAAAACATGTGAAATGCTCCTATTTTACTCCGAAGCTGCTCCAGAACTGTATTTTAATCCTGAAAAAATAAGGAACGGAGACCAGAAGCTGTTTGGATCATTTATTTGAATGCTCCTTCTTCCAACAAAGCAAAATAGAGCCATATCAAACCTTTCATTTCATATCAAATATATTCTAAGGCTATTTATATTTTATTTTTTGGTTTTCATAATATATTAAAGACTACTTTTCCTATCACATCTTTTCCCTCCGGAATAAAAAAATAAACACCCATTATTCACGAAATTATTCTTCGGGGCAAAAAGCTGCTTCTAAAAAGCCACCCCTCTCCTGCCATTTAACGGCAACCACAAACACACTTCACAAGCCACAATTCCTTCCCTTATTTTTTACCATTCCCCTCCATAATATCCTTCCCCATCTTTGCTAATAGTCTCTTTGCATGATACAAAACAAGCCCCTCTCAACCCAAGACAAAATAATTAGTGCAAATCTCCACCCAAACCTCTATTTGCCCTCTTAAAAAGTCTTATTTCTTTGCACAAATGCGTGGGAAGCACATGCGGAAGATTCGAACTGCAGGTCGGCTGTTGCGTTTGCAAAACCAGCAGTTCAAACCCTTTAAATATATATATATGGTGCATGTATATATATATAATTACATTTCTAACAGGAGCACATGGACTGACTTCAGAGAATGAGAGGAGATTCGAACTCTGTTCCCTTGGTGGCCCACTTCCTTTCAGTGGAGATGAAAGCAAAGAAGTGGATTAAGGGATCCCTTTAACCCTTTGAAAGGTCTCACAGGCAGCGTCAAAATTCGCACGCGGTGCCAGAAGCCGGAGAAGGAAACCTCAGTTGCAATCCTGTGAAGACTGTTGCGGAGTTCAGCAAACAGCAAGTCAAACTCACAACCCAAAACAAGAATTGGACAGACGCACCAACGAAGTTGTCGAGTGCACACTTGCGCATGTGTAAAGCGCCGGCATCCATTTTTGTGCACATGATGAGAGTGCGCATGTGTGTGTGTGGAATGGCTCTGGCGCGTCCGGAGAAGGTTGCAACATTCCTTGGGATATATAGCGCAAAACGGCAACTATGCGTCACTCCCGGGAAAGGAAGTCCTGTGCATTTCACCCCGTTCGTGGTTTATGTCCACATCGTTTCTTGGCCAAGGATGGACGTGCACCCAGTGAAAGTGAGGTGGGTACTCAGTTTTATTGGGGTCCATACGTGGCTTGATGGAGCATGGCGCAAGTTTCTGGAACATTTCAGGGGCGAAATATCCCCAAAATCACAACCCACCGTTGTGGAGCATGGCAGGCAAATTCTGTGGAGGCACAAGGACAGTGCGGAGGATGAATGCGACTGTCTCCAATGGATCCCACGAAGACGGCTGCATCTGTACCCCAGATCTCGGCCAACGACGGGTCGAACTCGCAACCCTATGAAAAGATCCCTACAATCTTTGAAGGATTATCTGGAAACGCGGAGGA
>NW_024814657.1:0-2348 GCF_019175285.1 Sceloporus undulatus
CACCCTAAGGACTGAATATCTTGGGAGGCAATAGCTGGGCACAAATGGTTCCCTATATCAATTACAGATATTGTCTTATACAAATAAATCTTGCAGCACCACTGAGACTAAGAGAAAGAAGTTTGTAGCATAAGGTTTCAGTTTGCTTCATCAGAAGTATGAAAATCTTTATCCAGGCATGTTGTTGTTAATGGCCATGTCAGTCTTTGACTACTAAACTGTTGTCTGTTCCGGGAAGATGGAATGGTATTCAAGGATATGACCACAGTTCCAAAATTGGAGAGTAAGATTTTCTAGCACTCCATAAAGATTGCCTCCTTGTTTGCTGCTTAAATAAAATAGAGTGACATTGTTTGAGAATATTTTTCCTTATAGTTTTCACTTGCAAGCTATGAATACTTGAACTAGATGTTCTAGAGCATTAATGTGCATTTTTTGTTCCACTGGGGAATGTTCTCCATGGAGAACAAGACATGACATGTACACGTCCCAACCTGTGCAGGATGCATCCACATTAACACCTCAGGCAGACTTGGGAGAATGAAATTCTACTCCCTTGGTGATAAGAGCAACATCTTGCCACTGTTTTGGTTGCACTCCAGTTCACAGGTGACATTGTCTAAAGGTAGACTGAGTACAGATTGAAAGCACCCAATAACATTTGTTTTACCTTCAATTCAGTCCTAAACTGTAAGACACGTGAGGTGGGAAAAATGGAAGAAATGGAAGAAAATTTTTAATGTTTAGTTCACAAGTATCCCATAGAGCTTTCTGAAAATTTTCCTTGTGAAATGTTGCATCTGGGGGGAGGGAAATCTTCAAATTTATTTTTGGAAAAGCATATGAACCCTTTTAACATTGGTAAATCAGATTTAGACAGAACAACTGGAAACTAATGAAGTGTGACTGCAGGAATGGAAATTTTCCACAAACTGTTGTTGCTCTTCTTAATTGTTGTCAAGTTAGCTTCTACTTGTGGTGACCCTATGAATCTGACATCTCCAAGTCACCCTGCTAACAGCCCTGCTCACCAAATCCAGGACGTTGGCCTGTTACAGACAGCCAAAATAAAGCTGCTTTGAGTCACTTTGGAGGTATGGTGTTTCAATGATGCATGCGTCCTGTATAGGGCCTTAGCTTCCTTAATTGAGTTCTATCTACCTATAATATAGTCGTCTTCTTTCCTACTGCCTTCCACTTCTTAAGGATTATCATATTTTCTAATGAGTCATAGCATCTCATGATATGGCCAAAGTACGATAGCCTCAATTTAATCATTTTGACTTCTAGGGAGTGTTCAGGCTTAATTTGCTCTTGAACTCATTCAGCAAGCCAACATTAATCTAAACCTTCATGCATTCTATGATGGGGCAAGAGCAATTAAACCTATTTGTCATCTGTTCTTTTCTACTGTATGTGAACTTGCAAGAGAAATTGACTTCAAGAGACTAATTCATTCCCACCCCTGTAATGATAAAGGACAGAAAATATATGTATATATAAAGTTTTACACTTTACAGCATGCCGTAGTGGTTTAAATGCTGTACTAGGACAATTGGAGACCAGGGTTCAATCCCTGCCCATGGAAATGCACTGGGGTGACCTTGGAAAAGTCACACACTCTCAGCCTGTCAAGGGCAAACCTCTTCTGAACACATTTTGCCAGTTATAACGCCTGATAGGTTCATCTTAGAGTCACCATAAGTCAGAAATGACTTGAAGGCACAAAATAACAACACATTAATTAGCCTCATGTTCATAGTTACACTGGTATATCAGATTTTTTTTAATCTACATACTGACAAAATAGTTCCTTTCTTAATGACCAGAAAGTTACAACCAACTCTCAGGCTGTGTGCTATTATTAAACAAAAGAGGCAAAGATGGGTATTGTGAGGCATGTAGAAAATGCAACCCCAATTTCAGAAATAAAAGAAACTTTTTTCTCTGTTTATGATATTTTATCTGTGGAATGAAGGATTGTGGTGTCAGTTTGATGAGGGGCTCTATATTACAAGTTTGTACTAAGTCCCCAAAATGATGCTCAGGTGCTGGCTGCTGACAGGAAAAGATTCTGCTGACAGGAGGGGACTTGCACTGTCAGAAGAGGCTTGGGCCAAATCCTATCTCTCATACAGCTGGTACATCTTTGAGTTAGGATTGCACCTGGCTGTCATATTCCAGCCTCCCCAAATAAATAAATAAATAATAGGCATCTATTTTGCTTATTATGCAAAATATTATATGCATGCAATTTTTTCTACCACTATGTTTCAGTCTTGAAACATTTTTTATAGAAATTACTCTTCTGAGAGAATGACTCTAGATTAATGTTCAGAGTGCTGGAC
>NW_024814658.1:0-2348 GCF_019175285.1 Sceloporus undulatus
ATCAGTACTGCTGATGTGAACCCCTTTCTGTGTTGCTTGGACCTCCAGGGTTGCTTCAGCTTTTCCTGACCTCCCTGTTTGCTATTTTAAGCTCACCTTGGTCTTGAAGCTTTACAGCTGCCTCTGTATTCCCTCATTCCTCCCGTGGCCCCATCTTAGAGATGGTTGAGGATCAACAGAGGGATATCAGGGTTTTTAGTTTTAATTGCTGTTTTTATCCTTGATATTGTATTTTTAATATGTTATACTATTTAATACTGTCTTAAGGGGGGGAGGGATAAAGTGTTTTAATTGTCATATTTTATATTTTACTGTTGTTAACCGCCCGGATTGGTTTGCCAGAGGGCGGTATACAAATAAATATTATTATTATTATTATTATTATTATTATTATTATTATTATTATTATTCCACTGACACTCCTTTTCCAAGGGTAAATTTTTCACCATCTGATCTTTCTTGTTTCTCTTTATATGTGTGTTCTTTTTTCTTCTTTATTCTTTTAAGTGGCTTTCAAGCAAAACGAAGTGAGCGTTCTCCTGGAGCAACTTCTAAATGCTCCTCCACAGACTTGATCACCAATCTTCTAGTGTACAAATGGATTTCCCACACTAGCATCTTTAAACATGTCAGATAATGGAAATTCCACAAACTTTAAAAAACTTTTAAAAACAATTTATTAATTATTATTTAGTGTTGGTGTCTTTAATACTGAGGCTAGTCTTTCCTCATCATTATAACAATTTTACCCACTTGAGTCAAAGAATTGCTCATCTGAAAACCTAGTTTGACTAACATGCTTTATCAATTCTCTAAACTCTTTCAATGATGATAGTCTAGCAGAAACATTTTCTTTATCTGACTTAGAATCAGAAGAACACTCTTGCTCACTGCCACTATTTGAAAAATTCTGTTCCAGTAAATCTTCCACTTCTTCTTTCATATCAGAATCAGACTGTATTTCTTCAACCAAATGCTTAGATGTTTTCATACACTTTCCTCCCAGGTTAATTCTGTATTTCTTATTAAATTTGAAAGGTTCTACAATTGATTCCTTATTCTGAAACTACTTTTTATAATGCTTGCCTTCCTTAATTCTTTTCTTTTAATTCACTTTTTCCTTTTGTGCCTGATGTTGCAGAGCATTATCAACATCATTTGCACATAAAGGAGGGTTCACTTCTGATGTATTTTTATTCTTAGAAATTAACTGTCATAGATTAGTTGAATTAAGCATATTCTTCAAATTCATTTTCCATAAATAATTCATCATATTATAACTCAATGTGTTACTGTTAGTTTGATCCATCATGTTTACTTGTGTGTCATATTTTCACATTAAGTATGAACCAGTCTCCTTGCTTATTGTGTCCCTCATTCACGACTGTATTTCAATAGGACATACAGTATGTGATAATCAGAAAGTCCTGCATTGATGCTGGAAGACTGTATTGGAGCTGGATGAGTCTGCTGTTGCGCACTCTCTACAAGTATTTTTGAATAAGCCATTAGGTATGAATAATAATGAATGGAGAGGGGAGACCCCTTCTCCTGCTGAGGCTTCATACCTTTGGTTAAAGGAGAATCAAGCAGCTGCTTCTGTTGGCCTTTAAGGCTGTCAGTCAAGCCTTGTGTCTGTGTCAACACTGCCTTCTTTCCTCCAGTCATGACTGTGCTAGCCTCCTTAGAGCTCTCAAAAATCAAACCTCTGATTTCAACATGGTGATTTGAAGTGGTCACTATACTTTTTTCTTGAGATGATATTGAGGCTCTTGACTGCATGCATTGCAAACATTCAGACTCTTTAAGACATAAGGGCACTTTTTGCTTCTTAAGTTTCCCAACTACCTCTAATGATGACAATTTAGCCTTTTTGTCCTCTTTATTTTTCATTTTCTGCTGGAGGGCAGGGGGTCACTACCGTGACCTCTGCCTCTTTTCTCCTAGAAGAGAAAAATATATATGATTTAAATTCTCCTCATCTTTATCACTAGAGAAATGCAGTTTGGTGGCGATTTAGGCAATATTTGTATTGTCCACTTCCAAACTCACATCATGTTGATCTCCAGTCAGTGAGTTACGCTGTTCAGTTTGGACCCTTACCTTTTTCTTTTTGTCTGGAATGCAACAATTATCTTTTTTATTTTATTTTTTATTCTCAGTTCCTCTCTTCTTCTTAACATTCTGCTCCATTTTAAATCCTGAACACCTATGTATAACTCATTTTCCTAAGCGTAACCCCCAAATATTCTTGTGGCTATTACTGCAATAGCTAATGAAACAAAATAAAACACAACCAGAAGGCAAAGCAGGAATGAAAAAACTGACAGAGAAGGGTGGTGAGTCAA
>NW_024814659.1:0-2348 GCF_019175285.1 Sceloporus undulatus
TTTCTTCTCCCCCTCTCCCAAACTCTTCACTAATAATTCTGGGAGCAATTTAGGCTGTCCGGCGAAGGTTGCTACCGTGGTAGCCCTTTATCTTGCAGCTGCGGTCGTCCTCGTCCCCAGGATTCCCACACCGCCCTTCTCCTATAAGAAGTAATCGGTTGGAATCTCCTCTTCAGGGGACCCCTTTGGACCCGTCCGGATTCCCGTACCTCGGGGTGATCTCTAGCTCTTCTTATCTTCTATTATTTTTTGATTTTGGAGCTAATCAGCTTGCAAGCAGGGTCGTTTGTAACCCGCTACTGTTTCAAACGACTTGTTACTCCGCCATCTTTCCCGGAAGTCCCTTATTATTATTTCTATTGTCCTTCAAAAATGGCGGCTTGAACTGCTTCTGTCTCTGGCCGTGCCATCTGCTCTCTTGCTTGCTTCTCTCAATAGCCAATTGTTTACAGTTCCTCTGCAGATGTCCAATCTTCTTGCAGTAGAAACATTTCCTTTGCTCCCTCGAAGAAGCTGCTTGGTCCAGCCCACGCCGAAGCTGATACCAAGCACTCCTGGACATCACATCTACTTGAGATGATAATTGTAGAGATGAGTCCAGGAGTACTCCCAAACTGCGAACTTTATCCTTTAGGGGAAGCTTACTCCCATCAAGGATAGGATGGCAAATTTCCCTGTCCGGACTTGGGGTACCTATCACAAGTACCTCTGTTTTCTCTGGATTCAGCTTGAGTTTGTTTTCCCTCATCCAGCCCATTACTGACCCCAGACAGGCATCCAGAGGAGAGGTGCCATCCTTAGTCACTGTATCAGTCGGAGACATGGAGAGATAGATCTGGGTGTCATCAGCATACTGATAACACCGTGCTCCATGCTTCCGGATAATCTCTCCCAGCGTCTTCATGTAAATGTTGAATAGCATGGGGGATAGTATGGCGCCCTGAGGGACACCAGATGTCAGCTCTCTTTTATGAGAGCTAGTGTCCCCCAGCCTCACCGACTGGAACCTTCCTGAGAGGTAGGGTTGGAACCACTGGAGCGCAGTGCCCCCAATACCCAGCTCTCCCAGGTGTTCCATGGTCAATGGTATCGAAGGCGGCTGAGATGTCCAAGAGCACTAACAGGGTCACTTTCCCCCTGTCAATGTCCAGATGGAGATCATCGACTAAGGCGACCATGGCAGTCTCTACTCCGTGTCCCGCTCTGAAGCCAGTTTGAAATGGGTCCAGATAATCGGCTTCATCCAAAACTGCTTGAAGTTGAAAGGCAACTACCCTCTCAATCACCTTGCCTAAGAATGGTAATAGGGAGACCGGTCTATAACTGCTCATTAGCAGGGGATCAAGGGAGGGTTTCTTGTGTGACCCTGGGCAGGGAGGAGGAGGAGGAGCGATTATTTCCCTGTTAATCTGTATGTTGGTCTGTTGCTGAATGGCAAGGCCTTCAGGGTGGGAGGATACGCAAAGTGGATGTATGTCATCTATTTAATTTGCAGTCCATTGTCTGTTGCCTGACCCTTTCTGATGTTCATTTGCAGTTTCCCTCGTTGCTTTGTGTTTGGATGCTGTGTTTCGTGGCTCGTTGGTAGAGAAAAGTGCAAAGTGCATAAGATGAAAGCGCAAAGGCAGGTCTGATGCTGAACGTAAAGGAAACTAAAATAATGACCGCAGTAGAAATACACAAATTCATTCTAGGCAACAAGGAAGCTGAAATAGTTAAAGAATTCCCATATTAACTAGGATCAAACATTGACCAGAATGGAGGCTGCAGTCAGGAAATAAGAAGAAGACTGGGAATGGAAAGGGCAGCTATGAAAGAACTGGAGAAGATACTGAAGAGCAAAGACATATAACTGAGCCCTAAAGTCAGACTCGTTGAGGCCGTTGTATTCCCAAGTAGAAAGAAAAGCAACTAATTGGAGATGTAGTGCTGGAGAAGAGCATTTAGGATGATCCCATGGACAGCCAAGAAGGCAAGCAAATGGGTTCTTGGACAGATCAAACCAGGGCTCTCCTTGGAAGCAAAGATGGTCAAGTTGAGACTATCGTACTTTGGCCACATCATGAGAAGGCAAAGGTCACTAGAAAAAGCAATGGAAGATGGTTGTGAAAGACTGCTATATAAAACTGAATGGAGGAGCGTGCGCATGATGGAGCTTAAACTCTGAGGGGCAAAGTTTGTCTGCCCTTACTGTGCCTTTAAGGTGGAACTCTGAGACCCAACATCCCCTACAACTGGAAAGGACTTTGTTTGCCTTTACTGTGCCTTTAAAGTGGAACTCTGAGACCCAGCATCCCCTATAACTGGAAAGGACTTTGTTTGCCCTTACTGTGCCTTTAAGGTGGAAC
>NW_024814660.1:0-2348 GCF_019175285.1 Sceloporus undulatus
TAGACCTGGGAAGTTTGTAAATCTGCAGATGTTTCTCTGAAGATGCCCGCCACAGATGCTGGTGAAACGTCAGGAAGAAATTCTTCTAGAACATGGTCACATAGCCCCAAAACCCCACAAAAAACTGCAGATAAAATTCAGTTCCTAAGAAAAGCTGAGATTTGAGGAAAGCTAGAAACTCTGTTTTCTCCATCATAGCCAGATGTGTACATTAGAGTTTCTTTTTAAAAATTATTGGAAAGGAGAAGTTTGTCAGTCTCATATAGAAACGGTTCTTCCATTAGGGCTGAAGGGCGGAGTATAAATACCACAAATAAATAAATAAATAAATACTGTAGTACAAATATTCTATTTAATTAACATCAAGCAAACATATATTTTCCTTGGTCAAATGGTGGCTAATAAGGAGGTGAAAGTGTGTACAGGATAGAATAAAAGGAAAACTTGAGGATATATGCAGCTCCTCGTAGCAAATGGATGCATCAATTTTCAAATGCAATCTGTGTATCTAAGAAAAATGTATGTATATGTATTTGGAGGAAAGAACATGAATATGTTTTGTGGAGGAGAGCAGTGTTCACTGTGTGTGGTTTCTGGGAGTGATCTGAAGAACCAGAGTGAAGGAATTGTGTAATGGGATGATTTGCTTGGGAGAGCTCATTCACAAATCATTACTAATAAAGGAAGAAGGGGAAAAAGAATTTGGTTTAGCATGCAGCAGAAAGAGAATTACATGAGCAGGGATCATACAATGGAAATGATGAGAAGCAAATGGGATGAGTCATTTTTGGTGAGGCAATGCTACATAGCACATGTAAATATTATGTAAAGGATGTGTAAATTGGTCCATAGATTTTTACTAGGCTAGTCCAGCCAGATTCAGTACAGGTTGTAAAAATGAAATAACCAAAAGAAAGGAAGAGAGAGTTTATAAATGTACCTTTGAATTAGATAAGAGACCAATAAAGTAATATAGTATAGTGCATAAGAAAGAATTGATTTTCCCCCAACAAAGCAAAGGCAACAAAGCCTACCACATTATTGTGATACAGTGTTTAGAAAAATAAATAAAAAAGAGACATGGGGGAGAGGAGAGAAGGGAATGGAGACATACAGCAGAAACATCCCGGGAACAGGGAGGAATTGGAGGATTGGATACACCCATAAAGTCCATACAATGCAAAAATGCATTGGTTTGAAAATCACTTATTTTTCTGGTAGTGACCAAATACTTTAGTATTCTTTGGAAAGAGGAAAAAGAAAATAACCTGAAAGAATGTGTGATTGGCAAAGCATTTTTTTTAGATTAAAAAGAGAGAATTAAAAGGGGGAAAACTCACCACCTACTGACATATCTGTGCCATCTAGAAGAATTCTCTATTTGTTTGACTTTTAAATGATTCTTTTTATCAGTGACTGTCTATACAAATGTACATAAAAACAGGACCCAGAAAGGGGTTTGCTCCCAATGGTTAAGGTTTCCAGGCTTTTGGAAAAGAACTGCAGGTCCCAGAATTCCACCACCATCATGGCCAGTATTTTTTCACTATAGCAAACACTGATTTCATGGAAAGCCACTTTTTCCCCTTGGATGTCATTTCCCCCCTTTATTTGTTTACTGAAAATGCTCTTTGCCTGATTATATATTTAAACATGTGGCGTAGTGGTTTGAGTGTTGGACTATGACTCCGGAAACCAGGGGTTGATTCTCAGCTTGACCATGAAACCCACTGGGTGACCTTGAGCAAGTCACATGCTCTCAGCCTCCGGGGAAGGCCATGGCAAACCTGCTCTGAACAAATCATTCCAAGAAAAATGCTGTGATAGCTTTGCCTTAGGGTCGCCATACGTCGAAAATGACATGAAGGCACACGGCACACTGGTAGAATTTGTTTTCCTTCAATGAAATCCTCCGCTGATGACTGACAATATGTTACAACAGCATAAGTGTATGTGGAACAGCTCCTGGTTTTATATAACCCCAGGGCTCTTCCTTGGTGATTTGAGACATTAAAGTAATATGCCCCAGGGTAGTTATTCTTGTAAATTCCAAGAGGTTTGGGACTGAAACACATAAAGGAATTAAGTAACTCTAACTTCTGAAAGAGGGCTTCTGGGAGCCATATTTGTAAGTCACAAACGTTAGCAGTCAGTGTCATTGATTTGCTCATCTGTCGCCAGTATGTTCGACTAATAGCTGAGGATAAACATCTGAATGCCCACTGGGCTAATTTGAGAAGCAATCAATCTGTCGAAGGTCAGATTTTTGAGATTCACTCCCTGTAGAATAGAGGATTTGAACTTCCTGTTCTTCACAGATATATGAATGGTTCCTCACAAGCAAGCCC
>NW_024814661.1:0-2348 GCF_019175285.1 Sceloporus undulatus
ACTTTCATACACTTTCTTCCTTTGAGGAGACTTGGAAGATGCGTTTGCCTCTGTTCTTCTTATGGCTGGGAACTGAGTTGAGGACTGAGAAGAGAAGGAAGTGTGTTTTGTGCAAATTCAGAACTTCTGTGCATCAAAGAGTCCAATATGTTGAAACAACAAATAACTTTATTGAGGACACATAACCAGAAATCCAGCATTTAAGCCAGAACTGCCCTCCCCAAGACAAAGAAAACATTGAAATCCCAAAACTTAAAATCCCACCCTCTTCCAAACCTAGCCCCCACCTCCAATTCCCAGATACTATGCCCCACAGTTAACCAGGCCCCTTTTGCCATTCTCAGAAAGTAGCTCCTTTCTGTTAATACCAGCCAACAACTTTCTCTAGCCAACATCGCACACATTGCAAATGCTATCAACCTATACCACAAATCATAATCCCCAGCCAAGTTTATAATCCAAAGCAATTATCTTTATTACAGTGCGCCCGTGTCATGTGCAGCTTTCATTATATGGTGAAAGGCACACGGGGCGCAAAGGGTGGTGTGTCCCATTCGGATGATGGGGGCGTGGGCCCATGATGCACGGGCACCGCCGCACTACCACATGCACAAGCCCCATTCACTTGAAAAGGACTTGAGCATGTGCAGTATTTGGCTTACGTGGGGTGATCCGGAAAGGATCTCCCACCTAAGCCAAGGGCAGAATGTTAAGGTAATTAAAATCTAAATCTTACAAACAAAAACAGCCTTTTCACCACTGTTTTGAAAATATATTTTCTGTAAACCTTCTTGAAAAAAACCTTCTTGAAAAAAATATTAGTTCACTCCTGGCATTTGTTTGGCTTCTTTCCTGTGCGGACTCTCTGATGTCTCTCTAGGACTGACTTCTGAGAAAAACCTTTCCCACAATGCTGGCATTTGTTTGGCTTCTCTCCTGTGTGGACTCTCTGATGTCTCAGTAGGTGTGACTTTGAAGAAAAACATTTCCCACAAGGCTGGCATTTGTTTGGCTTCTCTCCTGTGTGGACTCTATGATGTCTCACTAGGACTGACTTCCGAGAAAAACATTTCCCACAATGCTGGCATTTGAAAGGCTTCTCTCCTGTGTGGACTCTCTGATGCATCACTAGGACTGACTTCTGAGAAAAACATTTCCCACAATGCTGGCATTTGTATGGCTTCTCTCCTGTGTGGACTCTCTGATGCATCACTAGGACTGACTTCCCAGAAAAACATTTCCCACAATGCTGGCATTTGAATGGCTTCTCTCCTGTATGGACTCTCTGATGTGTCACTAGGTGTGACTTCTGAGAAAAACATTTCCCACAATGCTGGCATTTCTGTGGCTTCTCTCCTGTGTGGACTCTCTGATGTGTCACTAAGTCTCCCTTCACAGAAAAACATTTCCCACAATGCTGGCATTTGTATGGCTTCTCTCCTGTGTGGACTCTCTGATGTGTCACTAAGTGTCCCTTCACAGAAAAACCTTTCCCACAATGCTGGCATTGGTATGGCTTCTCTCCTGTGTGGACTCTCAGATGCTTGACTAGGACTGACTTGTAAGCAAAATGTTTCCCACAGTGCTGGCATTTATATGACTTCTTTCCTGTGTGGACTCTCTCATGACTGACAAGTTCTTCTGTAAACAAGGACAATGACAAACAAGACTGAATCTCAGCATTAAGAGAGGAAGGTATTACCCCAAGATTTAGCCCCACGTTCACCCCTCCCTATGTGAGATTAAATTAATTTGGGCGCATTACAGACGCGCCGAAAGTAAGTGCTCCACACATACTAGGGTTAGGAAGGAGCGTACTAGGGATAGAAAGGGTTGTCTATTCTAGATGCCGCTGAACCCTAGTACGCGCTGAGTGCATACAAAATGGCGGGTCCCTTCCACACGGGTGCTGCCATTTTGACATCACGGACTCATAGCGTCCGGACGTCACACAGCGGAAGTGACGCCACGAGTGCGCAAATAGCGCCTCACTTCACCACTTCCAGGGTGCAGAAAGAAGCCCCATTTTCAAGCTTCTTTTTCGCTGCATCTGGGAACCACGCGGTTTAGCCGCTGCGGTTCCCGGACGCAGCAACCGGTGGCGCCAGCAAACCGCCGCTTTTAGGCGATCTGTAACACGGCATAGTTGGTGTGAGTGACCCAAGCATAACCCTGTTCTGGATGCCCCAAATCCATCACCCCAGCACAGATTTTGCCAGAGTTTGTTACTATAAAGCCAGAGGGACATGGCAATTTGCACTAAATAAGTGGCTTTTGGGTTGCAGTTTGGGCACTCGGCCTCTAAAAGGTTCACCATCACTGATCTAGGTAATGTATTACCATTAGCA
>NW_024814662.1:0-2347 GCF_019175285.1 Sceloporus undulatus
TTTTCTAGCCATTGTTTATAGAAGGTTGTGAGCCATTCTCTGGAGCAAGCAAATAAATTTTCAAAATCTCACCATCTAATCCACTTGATTCAACATTAAATAATTTCCAGTATCAGAAATTTGTATTTCTCTTCCCATCAGTGGCATTATGGCTATGCTGAGGTCTCCTGCATTTTCACAGTCTTGTGCAGCTGAGCTCCCAGCTGTCATTTTAATATTAAACTGGTAATTGTTATATATATATATATATATATTCTGAAGTAGCACATCTAGTCTTCAAACAATCTAAAGGAAGTCAAAGAAGAGGTAATGGTGGCTGGTGGGGAAAGGCTATTATTTTAACAAGTTTAATATATAGCATTTGTGGAAATGCATAAAAATGGTGTTAGTGAGTGCTACGTAACCTTTTTACCTGAGTAATAAAATGCTAAATTCCGTGAGCTTATTCCCAGCACTGGCTGAGAATAAATTCTCTTAAAATTATGTGTTCTGTCTCTGCGTGATTCTACCACTGCCACCTCTTCTCATGAATGTGCAGCAGAGTGCCTGTGAGGGATGCAATTGTTTTAATGAGTCTGGCTTGGCCTTTAGCCATATATTTTATTAATTTAGGGTTTTTTAAAAGGAGAGATTGCATCACACCCTCAGACAGGAAGGGCTCTGCCATTAGGCAGAATGAGCCAGCCACCCCAGGCAGCAGATTCTGAATGTCACAAAGGGTAAGCAGTTTTTAAGTCATGTAATTTGATGTAATATTTTATTTTTACTGCCAGGGTTCAAGAGAGACACAGTTTTGGTATTTTTTGGCTCATATATCTAAATATCTTGGCTGTTTTAAGTACTGTACCTCCTGATATTTTGCCAAACACTTTTTTGTATCATGGATCTTTGTTCCTCGGAGACATCACACCACATGGATGTTATCAGGCTGACATCGCACTGGACCTGTTCCTCTCAGGAGGAAATCACTAACCACTAACACCACATCTCTTCTTTTTCTAAAAATTGGTAAGAGTCATTCCACATATAGAATCCACAAAGGTCACCTCCATATTTTATGGGTATTGAGACCAGATGGCCTCTATTCCTAGTGATGACAGCTCGCAATCATTTTTACAGCTTCCAAACTGCAGAATAGTTCTTGATGCTGTGTGTCACATTCTACCAAGTGGTTGCCTCTTGTATTTTGGAATTGTCCTGCTTCCCTAGAGGCATCTTGTGTGTCTTGCACTATGAGTTTGCTCTACAGTTTCTAGAAAATCTTCTTCCTTCCTGATAAATTGAAACACAGCTATATGAGTCTCAAGGTGACTTGCTTTTTGTTCCATTGGAATAACTAGCTTGCAGTTCCTCCAGGTATATCCTCCATACTCTTGTAAAAAACAAATATGGCACAGATGCTGCCGGTCACTGCAACAGGTCCCTCATCATCCATGTTCAGTGGTCCTATATGAGCAACAGAACAGCACTCGAGGTCTTCCAGTCCAATGTTACCATAAAATGTGCATGAAAAATGTCTGTTTTTCTCAACTTGTTTTCTGAGCTCCAGAGGCTGAGCCAGCAGCTGTATACAGGTAGTGTGTATTCTTTTTCAGTTTCCTTCCATTAAACCCATACCTTCCTGTCTATCCCTGGCTTCCACTCCACCAAAAGCATCTGAGGATGTAGATTGAAGTCTATGAAAGCTCATGCTGCCAACTTCTTCCTTTCTTTCAGTTAGTCTCTAAGGTGCTACAAAAACTCTCGAATACTAATCCTACCATCCCTGATCATTGACCCTACTGAATAGAGAAGTTGGATTCCAACAACATCTGGAGAATCATAATTTCTCCTCCTTGATTCCATGTCCTCTTCAGAACACCCAAGCTCATGTTTTAAAACTTTAAAAAGAGAGCTAAAGGTGCATTTTTCCTGTGCTTCAGTTCAGGACAAAACATACTATTCCCCTGACTCTTCCAGTCACAATTTCTGAATGGGTTTCCTTTCCCTCATGGTAGCTGCCAAGGCTGTTTTTTCTTCAAGGGTTCACTTTCAAAGAGACACAGACAAACTGTCACCCTATTCTAAAACCTTTAGTGTACAGGAAGAATGGGAGGGGGAGAAATCAGGGCTATTGATACCAATGAAGGAAACTTTGGACATTTTGTTTGAAAGTACATGAACATGATGGTTTATTTTAGCTAATCAAAATAATCATCATAAAGGAGAAATCATTACACAGGAATTAAGGGAAGTGTGCATTTTAAAAACAACAGTCTTCAATAGCAGAAGTGCACAGCAAATTACTACCTTCCTCTTTTATTCATATAAAAGCCACTTTTCGTTGAATGGATGATTTGAAGTTTAA
>NW_024814663.1:0-2347 GCF_019175285.1 Sceloporus undulatus
CTCTGGCATGTCTGGCTGGAAAGGTTTCCAAAGCTTGGGGTTTTGTGTTTGAGTCCATGCCCTGTTTTCTGGGGTTTTGACCCTCTTGGCCTCGAAGTGCTTATTTGGGGTATGGTTCTGATCTCTCTGTTTGTAGACTGTAGTCCGAACAGTAGCAGAGGTGTCTCCAAAAGAAAGTGAGACATTTTTCTTTCCGTTTGGGCAAGGGGGGCTTGCTTTCCCGAGATTTACAGAGCAACTAGTAATATAGGGGCTCTTGGAATGGAGTCCCTTGGGGGTCTCTGGCAATTTCTGCTTGCTATGGTGAGGCAGGCCTTCGGGTGTTTCCGTCTCTCTTTGGGGAGTGAGAGAAGGCTGAGTAGGGCTTTTAGATGGATCTAAAAAGCGTTTTTTAAGGGAATTTTCCCTAGCTTTCTTCTTTGGGGCTAGGGACCTTTCTTGTCTCTGTGCTATCATCAGATGAAATTTTGAAGAGAGCTGCCTTAGGTGCTGGGAAAAGATTTCCCAACCTGCAAATAGCTCTGACTCTTTGATTTGGCATCCCAGAGACTCCTTGCTCTTGGGATGAAGTCCTCTATATATTTCACCCATGAACTCTTTATTCATAGCTTTAGAGGGGAGAGCTATTCTTGCAAGCAATATTTTCCTAGCCATATATGTTTCTGGACCCTCATTTGTTTTTTGCTCTTGTGCATAGTATAAATCCTCGGCCAGCTGTCCTGGCCACAATAGGCTCAAGATATGTCCCATCCAGGAGTACATATCTTGGGACAAAAGGTTTCGACACATCACTGCTGCTTCCAGGTTGTCTCTGTCCACAGAGGACATGCACAGCCTAGCCAACTGTGTCAGATGAAATCCTGCAGCATATGGATAACTATTTACAGCCCGAATCATCCATTTTATGCTCGTTTCCTGACTTAAGGGACCTAACAAATCTGCCATTATACATGCTTCTGCGATGGAGAAATGGGTTTGTTCTTGATTTGACGTTGTTTCCCATTTTTGAACCTTGGCTGCCAAAATGGAATTTTCCTCCTTGAGGATGTTGACTTGGGCTACCAATTCTTTAATCTCTTTCTTCATTTTATTGAGGAAAGCCCTAGCAATTTTGGGAGCTTATCTGAGTCTTATCCTCCAGTGGGAGGATGAAGGGCAGAAAAGCTGAGAAAACTTACTGTTCCTTTCCTTGGAAGAATGTCCTCCAAGTCTGTCGTGAAGCTGTAAAGCCTCTTAGACATGATTGGCTTAGGGTTTAGATCCAATTTTTAGCTGAAGTTGGTGGATACCTTAAAAGGTTTGTCCAGTGAAGAGTCTGGGTTAAAACCACTTGCTCCGAATCAAATTGGCCAAGACCTTTGGGGATTTATTGGCATTCCCTCCACCTTTCAACTCAGGTAGAGTTTAAAGCCAGGCCACTTCTAGTGTTCTGACTTTAGGATTTTTCTTTGCTTCAGCTATTCCTACCTCTACCGCTCCCAGCCGGGGCCTTACAGGCGATAAGGGGGGAGCAACCACTGGAATTGGGTAACCAGGTGGATCTCCCGGAGGAGCTAACGAGGCTGGAGGAGCGGGGGGCTGTGGGCAGGATTTGGGGGCCGTGGATTGGCTTAGCCGTCCCACGGCCGAGTTTACCACCTGCCAGGCAATCAAGTGGGGTGCCGCAGCATGAGGTTCAGCCTTTAGATGATTGCCTATCTTCTCCCATTCCTCCGCAGAGAGTATTCCCCTCTCTGGGTACCAGGGACACTGGCATGAGATCTCTGCGACTAAATTTTTAATGTCTCTCTAGGTGATTTGTTTATCCCCTGACAACCGCTTAACTATAACTCCCTATCGTGAGACCTTTGCTTGGCGGACAACGTTCCTCCCATACTCACGGGATCCTTTGAGGATGTGCGCGCAGACTATTCCAGTTGGGTGAGTTGGGCCAAAGCCGCCTTCTCCGTATCACGTCAGGGTCACCAGCTGTCGCGGCAATGAGACGCAGAGACAGGAATGGGGGTGCAAAACTTAGCTGGCCAGGTCTTGGCCAGCCCTTTTATTCACCTCAGGATTACATCAGGTTTACATTGTCTCATTGTACATCAGAAGGCAATTTGCGAAATCAGTGACCAATGTGTATTTAGGAAATTTCCAATCAGCAAAGGAAGCAGGATGTGTAAATCAGCTCTGCCGAATCAACATGGGCTTATCCAATTATGGATAAAGCATTGTCATCCTGAAGGAGGGTCGCAATCCTATGGTCTGCCAGTAGGATTGCAACATCTCAATCTTGATGAACATTGCTATCCTGAGAGGGGGGTCGCATCCCCGGGGCTTGCCAGGGAATGCTACAAGTTGGTAA
>NW_024814664.1:0-2347 GCF_019175285.1 Sceloporus undulatus
TACAGCGATTGTTGGTATGAATTTGGCTCAACAAAAACAAGAGTCTTCGATCTATACTTAAACTATCCAGTTTACTCCAAAGTGTAGGTCGATGGATTAGATCAAATGCCGCTTTTAGATCAATGAACGCAGCAAATAATTTCCCTTTGGAACGGGAAATATACTTATTAATGAGAAATGAAATGACAGTAATATGATCTATGGTAGACATGTGACCTCTGAAGCCCGCTTGTTCAGGTCCCAGAATGGCTTGAGTGGTCATCCAGCTTTGCAATTTCATTGCTAAATGACTATCATATAATTTATCCACGATGGAAAGCAGGCTTATCAGGCGATAATTAGCTGGGTCTTGCTTATCACCTTTTTTAAAAAATAGGAATAATTATTGAATCTTTCCAGCTTGCTGGAATCAGCCCCGTGTTGTTTACCAGGGTGAAAAGATTTGCCAAAGCTTTGGACCATAATTCTGAACCGTGTTTCAAAACCTCTGCCGTAATAGAATCATAACCCGGCGATTTAGCAGATTTTAATTTAAAATTAATTGATATACTTCATCTGGTGACACAGGACTCCAAATAATAGATGGGTTTGTAATTACTACAGTATTTTCAATTGATTGAATTTGCATCTTGTTTGTAAAATACGATACCCAAATTTGGGGCGAGATGCCAGGACAAGATAAATTTGAGTCGTTATTCATATGCCTCTTTACTGCCAACCAAAATGTTTTGGAATCATTTGATTTCAGGTCCTTATCAAAATCAGCCCAATTTTGCTGATAAAAAGCTTTCTTTTTGTTTTCTATGAACTTATAGAATTCTACCCTGGCCTTTAGGTAAGGACTAAAATTTTCCTCGGGGTTTTCTAAAGCAAGTTGGAATATTTGTCTAAGGTTCCTTTTCCCTATAAGGCAACTTTTATCAAACCACGAGCTCCTCCCTCTAGATGGTTTTATATAAGTAGCTGTTTTGATGCTCATAATAGATATTACTTTCCCATAATTTACCAGGGCATTTTCTATTGTGGTGCTATTAGCTAGATCGTTCATTACCGCTAAGGCACTAACTTCCTTGAAGATTTCACTGACTGCCTCCATTGTTCGAGAGTTCCAATGGATTCGTTTTAATCTTTCATAACTAACAAACATTTCAGAATTTATAGTAGGTGCAATAATTAAATTGGGTAATACCACAGAAACTACTAGTGGCATATGATCACTTTCTGTCCTGTGGCAAACCTCAAAAGCTGTAATCAAATTCAACAAAACTGGACTAGTTAATACATAGTCAATAGAACTTCTCCCTCGTGTAGCTATAAAAGTGAATCCATTTGTGTTTGGAAAATACTCTGAACCTTTTAGTATAAATAAATTATGGGTAATACAAAAATTTGCCAAAAGAATCCCATTTTTGTTTATAACTGTATCCAAACTAACTCGGGGGAGATTTAGTGGAAATGGAGGCGTATTTACATTGAGCATACACTGTTCACAAAGATAGTCGTTTGAGGGGCCAATTCTAGCATTATAGTCTCCCATCAGTAAGCACCCTACAGGGTCGGGTTTGTTAGTAAACTCTTCAATATAATTAGATAGGTGGTCCCAATAGATGGACCTTGTTACAATATTACAGTTTGCTGGTATACGTATAAATATTAACTAATATTATTTTCACAGACTCGAATTGGAGAAGAATTGCTTGTGCAATCTCCTTACAAGAGGTTAGAATTACATGCTGAAGGCCACTAATTTCTTTTAACATAATAGCTAATCCTCTTTTATATCGTCCCTTTTTACCAGATCTTACTGCCGGGACGCAAAAAGATATATATCCTTGTAAGCAAATATCATACGGACACCATGTCTCCTGTAAACAAACAATGTCAAACTTATTGATATATTCAATAAAATCTACATCACCACTTTTCCTTCCCCAACCCGCAATATTCCATGAAAGTAGCATAAAACTTGGGGAACTCTTATGAGCACTCTCCGGCAGTCACTGAATAGGGTCTGGTACAATTGAAGATGTAATTTGTTCATCCATCTGGATACAACCATTCCAGTTAGAACTATACAGATCTCTTGTCAGTGATACTGCTTGAGAAGACACTTCTAGAGTGGTCTGAGTTGTCCTTCTAGGTTTGGCTGTTAAATCTTCGGAGATAGGTGTAACCATTAGTTGACTTGTATCAAGGAGTCTAGAGGGTCGCTGCGTAGCCTTTTCTCCAGTTTGTTTGAGCTCAGGATCGTCTTTCTGGTAAAGCTTGTCATGAGATTTGTCGAGGGGTTTATGAATGATTGGACTAAAGGAAATAAGCTCACTTAAGTCTTTGGCCCAATTTTGGT
>NW_024814665.1:0-2347 GCF_019175285.1 Sceloporus undulatus
ACAGCAACTGGCTTCCCAGGGGCCAGCTGCTGCCGTCGGAGCCCTCCTGGAGGGCCCCAGCAAAGGCAACGGGCCTCTGAGAGGCCTGCTGCCATCGCAAGAGCCCTCCTGGAGGCCCCAGTGAAGGCAACGGGCCTCCCAGGGGCCCGCTGCCGCTGCTGGAGCCCTCCTGGAGGACCCCAGCAAAGGCAATGGGCCTCTGAGAGGCCTGCTGCCATCGCAAGATCCCTCCTGGAGGGCCCCAGCAATGGCAACGGGCCTCCCAGGGGCCCGCTGCTGCCGCTGGAACCCTCCTGGAGGCCCCAGCTTTCTCATCAGGAAGAGGCTGCCACTGTGGTCACCACTCCCCCAATTAGGTCCCCCTCAGAACCCCCACCTCAGGTGAGTGACTTGAAATGGGGATGCCACTGAAGAGGAGGATGGAGGAATCAGGGCCACCAAGTCTCTCTCACACACTGTCTTGAAGGGTGAGAACACCTTTCTCGATTCAGTACCACAGCATCTGTATACTCTGGAGGAGGCTTATGCCCCAGTGAAGCCGGGAGGATGCACTCGCCTTCTCCTTTGCTGTGGCAGTGGCCTCTTCCTGAGGAAGGAGCCACTGCTGCAGCAAATTCTGGAGGGGCATGCTTGCCCCTTCTCACATAGACCCCCAGCAGCAGGAGGGATCGACCAGGTGTTATTTCTCTCCTGGTGTGTCACCCAGTGTGAGCCAACTCCCCACCACTACCTCACACACTAGTGACATCACTCCTCATCCTCCTTCTCCTCCCAATTTTTTTTCAGTCTTGAAGGGGAAGAGAAAGGTGAGGAGGTTGTTTGGAGCAGCTGCTTATGCCTCAGGGAGGAAGAGGACAGCAGGGAATCTTACTGTACTTTTGGGGGGCATCTGAGTCACTGCCTCTCCCCCCCCCCACACCTGTCCCATCATTCCTCTAGTTCTCACTGCTGTAGACTCAACACATTCTCTCAGACACCCTTGGTTCCTCTCTTAGTGTGTGAATGACTTTCTGCCATATGCTAATTCTCACACACAGTAATGCTCTTTTTCTGACATGCTCAGCTATGTTCATTCACACAAAATCTCTTGCACAAATTCTCTCTCTCTCTCTTTCACTGTGTCTCACAGACACACTCAGTCACACTCTTAATCTCTTTTTTGCATTACTCCCATAGTCACTTCTGTATACTCGCACATACACAAGAGAATGAATGCTTGTGTTTGACTATATGTGGGAGAGAGTAAATGAAGATGTGTGTGAGTAAAAGAAAGAGTGAAAAAGCTTGAGTGGCTGTGTACATGTCTGTGATCTTAATGTGGCTGTGTGTGAAACAGTATGCATAAAAATTGCACATGTGTCAACTATTGAATTTATTTAAATAAAACTATTTTAACTCTGATTATGTTATTTCCTTACAAAATGTAAAAATGTGAATATACGTGAATGTACAACTAAACAAACAAGCAAACAAAGTATTTTTACATAGCACCTTTGAAACTAACTAAAAAAAAAGTTGGTAGCATGAACTTTTATAGACTTAGGCCTACTTCCTCAGATGCATGTTTATTTTTTACTTTTATTTATATACTATATTGAGTGGGGGCAAGAAGATATCCACATGTAGATGTAAAGGAGGTGAAATGGGTAGAAGGTATGAGAACCACTGTTTTAAGCTATCTTTTCTCATTATTGGGGCAATGTATGAATCAAGCTCTTATAGCCATACTTCCACTCTACTCCCTTCTTGCTGCTCTATTCAATCTTGTAACAAGTATTACAAATTATATTATTTTTATTCTTTCTTATAAGACACATTTGCTTTGCATTTACTTTACATATCTGCAGGCTTCCCTTGTTCTGTAAATGAGGTTGAATAATAAAAGAAGGATAATTGAAACTGCAAGATTTTAAAAATGGGAATGTGTTTAAATAACACACACTCCAAGATGCTCAAGGTAAAAATCCAAATGTGAGCCATGCGTACAAATAGTATTCCTACACAAATTTATATGCCAGATAAAATATGTTACCTGTCAGAAACAGCCATAAAAAATTAAATACCTGCCTACTGTGAAGCTTCAAGTATTGCAAATGTAGCATTCATTATCATAAATGTGGTGGCATGATCTAATTATGCATTCTGTACTCAATTTGTCAGATAACACAATTTAAAAATGGCACAACTGAATCAAACATGTCTACTTACCTATTGAGCAATAGTGAAATTACACATAAAAGGCCTACATTTACAGTCAATTTTGTAGTTCTACAGGGCTATAGAGGAATTTGTTGAATTTTGAACTTTCTATGGTAGATATGAAAATAGAAGGTAAATATTGGATCCA
>NW_024814666.1:0-2347 GCF_019175285.1 Sceloporus undulatus
TGAAAAAGATTCAGTAAAAATACAATACATTATACATGTTAAAATACAAATTAAATTAATTATACTGTCAAAAAAGATCTGTTAAAACAATTTTAATGCCATATTGATAATATTAATAAAATATTATGTAATATATAATAATATTTAAAAATCCAGAACAACCATTTTATATCCTCTGGCTGTGTAAAGCTGTAAAAGATGTAAAAGGCCATACAACAGACCATTCATAATGGCTATAACAAAGAGTTGAAGGCCTGCCTGAATACAAAGTTTTTTACCTGCTAGCAAAAGGACATGAAGGAGGGAACTGACATAACCTTTCTTGGAAGATGATTTCAAAATCTGGGTGCAGCTGTTTAAAAAGCCCTTTCTTGTGTTGCCACCAAATATACAGTACTTCTGAAGGTGGAGCAAGAAGAGGGCCTGTCCTGCAGGTCTCCGAGCCCAGGCAGATTTACATGGGAAAGTATAGGCTGGCATTCTGTATTGCAATTACAGGTTCATAATCTACAATTATGGATCTGTAACTGCTCTTTGCCATTGTGTCATTATGGCACTATCAGTTAATTTAACTCTATTTAGGTATAAATCTGTCTGGCACTTGTTGGCCTGGTGAATGAACTAATCTGGTGTGCCTTAGAGCATAAACCCATGTGCTAATCTCAAATGCAAGAGTAATAGTACTTTTAATTTTGTTCAGTCCTTGTTTTATAGCAAGGTGACCCATTGTAGCAATCTGTGTCTGGTTCTGGTCTTTGTTGCAAATAGATATTGGCTGGGACCTAGCCAAACCTTTGAAGCACATCATCTCCCAGAGACTTTTCCTGCCTCCTACCATTCTTAGTGAAATGTGTAACACACCAAGAAGAAATGGGGCACTTTCTGGTTGCCGACTTCCTAGGGTGGAAAATATGAGCAAAGAAGCAAAGATTCAGCGAAGGTGTAAGTACTTGAATATTGAAAAGTGATCTCAAGGAGGGAACTGATGTAATAGTGCTTCATTTTTTGCTATGGACACTTTCTCTCCTTGCATATACAAGTAAACACATAATTGGGCTATTTACAACGTGGGTGAACATTTCATACTACCAAAAATCTATGTCCTGAAGAGATTAAGTGGGTTAGAAAATGTCATGTTTTGGGGACATTATAGACTATCATTTATTTGTTCTGGAATCATATTTGTAATAGGAAGATGAGTTAAGTTGGGATTTACCCAAAGCTTTCTAGAGTAGTCTTTCTCATCTTTTTTACCCTGGAGGAACCTTTGAAATAATTGTTATGTCTCAGGGAACCTCTGCATAAAAATTACATGTACAGCTCCAAAAAGTGATTTTTTTTCAGTCACAGTCTTTCAGGGAACCCTAGCAACCTCTCAAGAAACGCTAGGGTTTGAGGGTACCTTGGTTGAAAAACCCTGCTGTAGAGCATTTAATGGATAAGTAGTTATTTGAACTGACATCTCTCGTCCAAATACTGTTCCCTGCTAATGCAGCCTCCTAAACCTGTTGTTGCAGCCTCGATGATTCCCACGCAAACAAGGTAGGCTGCCCTTTCCAAAAGGCAAGATAAGGTTTTCCTACCAAACCCAGACATTTTTTTCCCAGTGGGAAGTGACCTTCCAATTCTACTTCTTCTTGTAGTACCATACCCTGTATTCAAGGATCTCAGGGTGGTGTACAGTAAAATCAGCTTGAACACTTTGAAGCAATTTTAAAATAATTTAAAATGTAAAAGCATATTAAACCATTTAACACATAAAGCAGGATTGTTTAAAAGCAGGTAAAACTATTTTAAACTACTCATATGAGCACATTTGGACAAAATTAATCAGGTCCTCAAAGCTTGTAAACAGCCATGTGTTTGCTTGGCAATAAAATAATACCAACATTGACATTAACCAGGCCTCTAAGAGAAGAGTATTCCATAACTGGGGTGATATAACAGAGAAAGCCCAGCATATGGAAGGACTGGAGTGGCCCCTGGAGGGTCCTGGGATTAGGAAAATATTCCCCAGATCCATGGAGCATGTTTACCTCAATACTGATGCACCTTGAGTGTCAGTTGCTAATATTTATTACACAGATATAGATATGTTGGATATAACGTTTTTCAGGTGCTTAGTGTGCTGTACGATATGATGCTTTAGAAATGAGAATGGATAAATTGTTCAGACCTGATAGGATGTGGTACATTGAGGACTGGGCTGTGTTTTCTTAAATAAATCACCTGTTTAATTTATGTAACCCTTGACACCTGTTAGTTATTTAAGTAATAGCTCTTATATTACATACAGGGAGAATAAAATTTCAATGATAATTATAATGACTAGACAAATAAAAATGTT
>NW_024814667.1:0-2347 GCF_019175285.1 Sceloporus undulatus
ATACAGTTTTAAGTCTGGTAGCGCACATCCTCCCAGGTCCTTTTCTTTCTTCAAAATTTTAGATTGGATTCGGGCTTTTTTCCCCTTCCATACAAAAGTAAGTATTCCTTTTTCCCAACATTTAAACATATTATCATTCGTAATAATTGGCAAGTTTAAAAATAAAAACATAAATTTTGGGAGTACATTCATTTTTATCGTGGCAATTCTGCCAAGTAACGATAAATTATATTTATTCCAATTTTTTAGGTCTTTCTCTATTTGTTGCCAAGTTAATTTGTAATTATTTTTAAAGAAATCAGCGTTGCTTTCTGTTAACCAAATTCCCAGATATATTTTTTTCTATTTTTATACCTGATCTAATTGTCAGTTCTTCTTTCTCTTTTGCATTCAGATTTTTTGCCAATATTGAGATTTTACTTTTGTTGATTTTTATTTGTTTTTTTTTATTTTTTATTTATATATCGCTATTCCAAAGATCATAGCAGTGAACAGCAAGTAAGCTAATTTGCCCCCAACAGTCTGGGTACTCATTTTAGCTCCCTCCTCGGAAGGATGCAAGCCTGAGTCGAGCTTGAACCCTTTTTCTGGTCTTGAACTCGCAACCTTGTGGTTTCGAGTGAATGGCTGCAGTACAGGCATTGAACCACTGCGCCACCAATGAATTCCAAATTCATTCACTTCTTTCAACAGATGTTCTATATTTGTCAGGGGGTCTTCTAGTGTGATAATCATATCGTCAGCATATACCTTTATTTTATGTTCTTCCCTCTTTATTTTTGTGCCTCTTATTTCTTTATTTTCCCTTATTGTATTATTAAGAACTTCTAAGGTTGTAATGAACAATAATGGAGACAGGGGCCATCCCTGCCTCGTACCTTTATTTACTGTAATGTCCGCCGTCTTTTCTCCATTAATTATTATTTGGGATTTTTGTTGTTTATATATTTGCTCAATATTTTTTATAAAAAAAGTCCCGATTTCCATTCTCTTAAGTATACTTAGCATAAATTGCCAAGTGACGTTGTCAAACGCTTTTTCAGCGTCGAGGGAAATTTTATTTTTATATGTGTTATAATATTCTACAATAGCTAAGATGTTCCTTATGTTATATCTCATCTGTCTTTTGGGTAAAAACCCATTCTGATCTTTGTGTATGATTTCTGATAATACTTGTCTGAGTCTATTGCTTAATATCCAGGTATATAGTTTGTAATCAAGGTTTAAGAGTGCGATAGGCCTATAATTTTTTATCTCTCTTTTATCCTTCCCCTCTTTTGGAATTACTACCACGTCTGCATATTCCCATGAGATCGGTTTCCCATCTTTTGCTATATTATTAAATGTTTCACATAATATTTCACATATTTCTAATTTGAACACTTTGTAGGGATTTTCCATTTTTTGAGCATTAATTGCCATTAGGACTTCTTCTTTGGAAAAAGGCTTATTTAGCTTTTCTTGTTGGTCTTTAGAAATTTTATTTACATTCTTTTTATCCAAGTATTCTTTCGTTTTCTTTAGATGTTCCTCTTTTTTCTCTTCCAAATCTTCTTTAAATATTTTTTTCAAAATATTCGTAAAATGCTTTTTTAATTGTATTTTGATTGGTAGCTGCTTTCTCTTTATAAATAACTTCTACTATCATGTTTTTCTCTTTTTCTCTTTTTAATTTTTGGGCAAGCCACCTTCCTGTTTTATTAGCTTGATCAAAATGTCTTTGTTTTATGCATTTTAATTTCTTTGCTAGTTCCTCCATATTTTATTCTTGTATCTTATGTTTAAGTAACACATATTCTTTTTATAGTTTCCTCTCTCTTAGATTCCTATTTATTTTTTCTTCTAAATCTTTCAACTTCTGTATAATTTCTATTTCCTTTTTTTTCTTTCCTCTTTTTTGTTCCACTGCTCTCTTTATCAAACAGCCTCTTAAGACTGTTTTACAAGTGTCTCAGATGGTCTTATTTTGTACCTCCGGAGTCGTATTCTCCCTTAAGATTAATTTGATTTCATTTTTCAAATTTTCTACGTATTCTTTATCCCTTATTAAGTCCTCATTTAGTCTCCATTTCCATTCTGTCCGTTTATTACCTAAATCCATCTCTATTTCTATTGCGTTATGGTCTGATACTATTCGGGGTGATATTTCCATTTTCTTTATTATTGGTAAGAGTTTATGTGTTGTTAGAAACATATCTAGTCTTGATGCTGAGTGATGCATGTCTGAAAAGTATGTGTAGCCTTCTTTTTCTTTATATAAGTGTGTCCATAATCTGTCAAATTGTATTCTTTCATTGTTTCAAAGAAGCTAATTGGTAGCTTTCCTTGATTATCTTTAATCTTTTTA
>NW_024814668.1:0-2347 GCF_019175285.1 Sceloporus undulatus
CTTCTATGGGCGCAGGAGGTGGCTGGAAATCCCAAACTGCTCCACATCCTCCATGCCTTGCAGGCATACTAGTTTTCAGCAGCATCTAACTTGGTCACCTGTGGACCTGTTTTCTACTCCAGTCTTCCAGGAGTTGCAGAAAGATCACAGCCTGGCGAAGTTTTCAAACATTTACGCCACAGCTCTACAAAATCTGTCTGCCACAAACAGGTGAGCAGAGCATCCTCAGTGGCAGAGTCAACCCAAGGAAAGTGAGTGAGTGAGGAAGTGCCGTGTGCCCCTGTGGGGTGTGCTCGCATGTGTGCATGTAAAATAACAGGAGTCAATGTGGCTGGCATGGCTGCTACAGGGTGGTGGATTGAGGCTGGCCAAGATCATCTTGGTGCCCCGGCTTCTGCCAAGTGAAGAACAAGGGCTGGGCCTAGAGAAGTCAGTCTGAGGTCCCCATTGTGTCCTATGCTCCCCCCACAGGTTGTCAAGTGTGGAAGAGAATGTTGAAAAGACTCCCGAGGAGGAGAAAGACAGCATGCCTGAAGGTGAGAGTTCTTTGACCCCACATTCCCCCCATGAACTCCAGAAGGACCCCTCCCTGGGGTGGAGGATCTCCTGTACCCTGCCTCCCAGGATGTCAGCAGTGTTGGAGGGTCTTTATTGGTCTGGGAAGGATCAGCAAAGCTGCCCCTAAAAGGGGCAATTCAGAAGGTGGAGACCTCCCCACCAGGTCTCCCACTGGGGAGAACCTGTTTGCCTTGACCTTTGTCCAGACCCAAGTGCCTATGGAGCTGAGACACAGCACACCTGCCTCTGTGCATGCATGTTTGTGTGTGTGTTTGTGCTGGAAAAGGAGAGAAGGACCAGTCTCTCATCCTGCCTATTCTTCTGCAGAGATGCAGCCGAGTGAAGGTTTGGACAGCCAGCCAACCAGCCCCGTCCCATCATTGGAACCATTGGACTCCCCCTTGCCAGAAGATCCACCCGTGCAAGAGGTAAGCTGTGAGATGCTTCTGGGCACACAAAGCCCTCAAGGAAATAACCAGCCTCTCACACAGCAAGATATTGCTCTTGGGGATCCCCCTCTTCCTCCTCTGTCCCAGGAAAGGGTGCCTGGAGGTGCAGAGAAAGCCTGCCCCCGAGCCAACTGGTACACAGGGCGGGACAGCAGGCCTCCAAGGGCACCACGGAGGACTGACAGATGCCAGGGGGAGCAAAGGGCAAACGGGACAACTGTTTGCTTGGACTCATTGCAGGGAAAAAGGCCGAAGAACCAAGCGACCCAGAGGAAGAGTTGCCTTCCATGAGTGCTTCTGGTGCTGATGCTGGAACTGGAACGGCCACTAGTTGTGAAATAGATCCTATTCTGGAAGATCAATTGTTCTTCCTTTGGCCTAGCTTGAAGATTTGGACCTCTTCTGATGGTTACCTTCTTGGTCCTGTCTGCCCTTTTACACTTTAGACATCAAGATTGCCGTTCCTGAAAGTCTCTTTCCCCAGCAGTGCCACCCAAAGAAGGGGCAGCCCTTTCCCCAGGCCACAGCAATGGGGGAGGAGATTTTCAGCAGCCTCTGAGCAGGACGGCTCTTCCTCTGCCCAGAGGGGAAAGAAAGGGCAAGGAGGACCAACCCACTGTTTCCCTGGTCTTGCGCCTGGGCAAATGCTTCCTCCATTCCTCCCCAACCAGGGGTGTCTCTGGGGCTCTCGGGGCTCTTCTCCATGAAGATGTTCAGGAACCTCTCTGGCTGCCAGCTTCTTCTGCTTTCCTCAGGATCCTCTGGCCATCCAGGAAAAAAGGGCTCCTTCCGCCTCTGGGAGCCCAGACCAGGCCCAGCCTTGGGAACCTGTAATTCATCAGTGGACTGATCCAGCCACACAGGCAGAAGCCGCCCGCCCGGAGCCAGCACACGCGAGTGGGATCCACTGAAGGTCTCTGCCCAGCAGTGCCACCTGAATGAGGGGCAGCCTCTTCCCTTGGCCACAGCCACATGAGAGGAAACCCCTGGCTGCCTCTGAGAAGGATGGGCTTTTCCTCCATCCAAAGGGAAAAGAAAGGCCTCATTCCTATTATCTTTTAAATCGGATTGTGATTTGGTATGAACCGGTTTAAAAGAGCATGGTTCCCACTTAATTCAAATTGCTGAAGCGATTCCAAAAAGGGGAGGGCATGCTTTTGACTTGTTTAACCCGCTTCAAAAAGATGTAGTTTTTCTGGTTCTTTTGGGCTGAATCGCGTTATTCAGCCCAAGTGGGAACCATGCCAATTTGAATCCGGCCTGGCAGTCCCATGCTTCCCCAGCCTCTCCATACCAGCCTTCCCTGGCCTCCTTGCCTCCTTCCGTCCTCCGGGCTTCTC
>NW_024814669.1:0-2346 GCF_019175285.1 Sceloporus undulatus
TTTTGCTAGAATCGGGGACCAGTATTCCAATTTTGCCCTATATAATTCAATTGGTATCATGTCCTCACCGAGTGCTTTGTTAGTAGATTGTTTGGCAATGATTCCTTTAATTTGATTCATGGTGACATCGGGCCATTCGGGGGTATCTAGTGGTTTGGCAAGACAGATTGATTGTGACGGGTCATATTGAGATTTATAGATGTTGGAGAAATGCCTCTCCCAGTCTCTTCCTTGCACTGCGGCCTCCAGTACATATTTTGATGTTCTGGAGCCATGGGCTATTAAACACCAAAATTTCTGTGAGTCTTTTTGAATAGCTGCCTCTCCTAGTTCTTTCCATTGTGCTTCATGGTATTTTTGTTTCTTTTCTTTAAGTGTTTTTTTTATAATTTTGCCATAATTGGGCTATCTGTTTTGAGGTGTTTCCTTTGATACCCTTTGTCTTGAATTTGCTAATTTCATTACCTAGACTTTTTTAAAACTTTACATTCCTGGTCAAACCATGTCTTAGGTTTGGTTTTGGTATTTTGGGGCACATAGGTTGAACATAATAAAGGTTTTATTTGTGATATTAAATCCTGATATGCGTCTATAATCTGATTTGGTTCTTGCAGGATATTTTCCCTGAGTTTCACAAATTTAGGGGAGTCGAGGGACTTACAGATCTTCTCCTGAAGTTTACCATTCCATCCAGAAAGTATCTGTGCCTCTAAAAGATGATGAGGAAAAAGCAGTGAGTTTTACACACATAAACACATACACAAACACATAGAGTAATGGCATTACCAGTTATAATGAGATTTTCATCATACCTTCCAAATAACACATTGCCGGCACCACTGTTACTTGTAATATGCTACTTCCAACTTTGAGAAAATTCACCGATTTGAACATGGTTCTTTTAGCTTCTCTTAAAAACCCTATAGATGTTTCACTTGAGCAGCTTTACAGTTAATTGGTTTTACTTTAAGTTAAGGTTAAATTAGCTTTTCATAGTGGTCTGCCACATAATTTCTCTCATTGACGCCTATTTGAATTTAGCTTGTATTGAAGTCATGTAGCTACTGACAATGTTCATGCTTTGCTTTTCCAAAAGCCATGTTCATACCTATTCATTTATACTGACCGTTGAGCATGATTCAAGTGGGCAATGTCATACAAGCACAAATATTGCTGAAGATGCTAAGTCTCCCAAATGCATTCATAAAGCTACGTCAAAATCATTTTTCTTTCTTGCCAAACATTTTTAGCTTGTAGAAATTCCTCAAATGAAGGAATATCACTGTTTGTACTTTTTGTATGTAACTACTGTAGAGGTTCCTATCCATATAGTGTAGAATTCATACAACACAATTGGAATACTCTCAGAATGGGAAAGCTCCAAATCATGTGCATGATTGCTAGTGACTGTAAAATGTTGTTATCTTGAATTGTATGCTGCAATGATTTACTAGGCAAAGAATGGAGAATGGCTGGAAAAAAGAACTTCTATTAAGTTTAAAAAAATGGTTAAAGGTCTCTTTCAATTTCATCCTTTCCTATTTCTGGAAAGGCTGCTAGTGTATATTTACATTTCTGAATCAACAATGACACTAGATGATTATTTATTGTGCTCACACATTATAGAAAAACCTTTTTGTTAAAAAACAAAGTGCTCTAAAGACACTGATCTTTAGTATTTAAAGAAAAAACACAGCCCTGGTGACAAGAACACTCAGTTTTTATCAATCTCCCCATCACAGTAATATTGTATGTGTGAGCCTAAGCTTTACTGAAATAAAAAAAATATTCTGGTCTATACCCTAATGTGACCTTTGATAAAACAGCAACTTCAGTGGTAAAAAGACCACATTCCCTATTGTCTAGTGCCACGGTGGTGAACCTATGGCACACGTGTGGCAGAGATGGCATGCAAATCCATTTTCTGTGGCATGCGGAAAGCAGGGAAGAGGAGGAACAGGTGCACACCTGACCCTCCTCCTTCCCAGCTGTCCTGGACATTCAGCTGCCTCTGGAGGGGCATTTGAAGGCCCAGGAGGATGCAGGGGGAGGGAAAGGCAAAGGTGCATGCCTGTTCCTCCTCATTCCTAGCCATCCTGGGCTTCCAATTGCCTTTGGAACTGGAATTGGCATCTAAAGGCCTGGGAGGGTGTAGGGGGAGGAGGAGGGATAGGCACATGCTTGTTCCTCCCCTGCCATCCTGAACCTTCAGCTGCCACCAGAGGGGCAGCTGAAGGCCTGGGAGAGTGGGAGAAGAAGTCCCGCCCTGGAAGTCCTGCCCCTGGAGGGTGGAACTCCCCCCCCCCGGGGCCCCCCCCCCCCCCCCCCCAAAGGCCCAGCACCAGC
>NW_024814670.1:0-2346 GCF_019175285.1 Sceloporus undulatus
CTTTCAGAGTTCACTAAGAAGTCTGTCTGACCACTTTCATCTATATCTCAATAAACTTCACTGCTTTTAAGCAAGTTGCTGTTGTGGGTTACTGGTGAAGGTTGTTGGATCTTACAGGACCCCAAGCCAGAGGAAATAAAAAACAGCCGCCCTAGTTGACCTCCGAGGTGGAAGAGTGTCAAAAGCCTTCCTCAAAGACTCTGAGGAAGGACAGGAAGCCCAGGCCAAGTAAATAATAAAATAATAAAAATTTTATTTATATACCGCCCTTCCGGAGATCAGGGCGGTTTACATCACAAAAACAACACAAGTTACAATAAAAACATCAGAAATTAAATACACATCAATATAATAAAACAGGATAAAAGCCCCGTTAGCCAATCCTCTTGCGGAGTACGGAGGAGGGGAGGCCTACTAGGACTCTGATTGGGGGAATGCGGTCTTAAATAGAAAGGTTTTTAAATCCTTTCTAAATTGGGCCAGGGAGGTGGCCAAGCGGAGCTCTGTGGGCAGCGTGTTCCAAAGGGCCGGGGCAGCGATGGAGAAGGACTTCCTCGTGGTAGAGGTAAGCCTAGCCCCTGGCACCCTAAGTAATTGCTGCCCAGATGTTCTGAGGGTGCGGGACGGAATGTACGGGGAGAGGCGGTCCTTCAGGTATCCTGGGCCCAAGCCATTTAGGGCTTTATAGGTCATCACCAACACCTTATATTGTGCCCAGAAGCGAATAGGCAGCCAATGCAGATCTTGGAGCACCGGTGTTATGTGGCTGGCCCTGGAAGTACCAGTAACCAGCCTGGCTGCCATATTCTGTACCATTTGTAGCTTCCGAGTTTGGTATAAGGGTTGCCCCATGTAGAGTACATTGCAGAAATCCAATCTCAAGGTTAACAGAGCATGTACAACAGTTTCTAGGTCCCTCTGGGCCAGGTATGGGCGCAGCTGGCGAATAAGCCGAAGCTGATAACAGGTGTTCTTGACCGTCGCATTCACCTGAGCAGTCAGGTGAAGCGACGAGTCAAGAAGCACCCCCAGACTGCGCACGGAGTCCTTCACAGGGAGCGTGACCCCGTTCAGGACAGGTGGAACCACCGCCATTCCTGGACCAGGGGAACCTATCACAAGTACCTCCGTTTTCTCTGGATTCAATTTGAGTCAGTTTTCCCTCATCCAGCCCATTACTGACTCTAGACAGGCCATGAGAGGAGAGATGCCATCCCCGGTCACTGCATCAGTCGGAGAAGTAAAGAGCTTCTTTGCATTTTGAAAAACTTGGTGAGAGGTATCCTGTGAGTCATCTCTGCAGGAAGGCCTGAAGAAAAGGCAGGGGAAGAAGGGCTGCAGCCAGCATGGGGGAAGGAAGAGCCCTCTCATCATCCAGAAGGTGGCGCCCCTAGCTGACCATGTGACCAAGATGGTTGCCCCCTTTCTCACTGGAACTGTCTGAAATTGTGCCTTCAGTATCTCTCCTTTGAGAAAGTCCCATCTGTCCTGAACTCCTTTGTCTGCACCAGAGGATCAATGGACATGAGTCAGACATTAGGAATGGGACTATACAAGAAACGGTCTCCCTGGGCATTCCCCTCTCAGACCTCAAAACAGCAGTCCTGGAACAAAAGAACTACAAAGGGAGATTGGAGAGAGAAACAGCAGAGTTGGAATTCAAGGGATTGAACAGGGATGGTGTCTTCCTGGCCCACTAGACTCCTTTCAGCACTCTCTGACCCCATCCTCAGTGGGGTGCCCTACACCCCAGGAGAGCCCTATTGCTAAACTGGATCTGCCACTTTGTCTCCATGCACCAAGGCTAGATCCAAAGGCCTTTGTTTACAAATGACCATCGACTGGGCATGCCACTACATTTCCATGTGCAAAAGATTGTGATTTTTACCTCAGTGGCTCCAAAACTATGGAACAACTTCCTGGAAGAGATCCGTCTTATTACCTCCTTGGAGGGTTTCAAGAGGGCAGTTAAGATGGATCTCTTATCCACCCAAAATTCTGTAACGACATCATTCACTCATCTATCCAGGATCAGAATATTTTATTTTATAAATGTTGACTGCACTGTTTTTAACTGTTTTAATGTTTGAAATCATATGTTTTATCCTTGTATTTCATTGTCACTGTTGGGTTGTAATCCTGCCCCGATCCACCCGCGAGCAGCGGGAAAATACAAATACATTTTATTATTGTTGTTGTTGTTGTTGTTCCACACACCAGGGGCATAGATAATTAATAATAATAATAATAATAAATAAAAAATTTATTTCTAGCCCGCTTTTTGCCAGGCAATCAAAGCGGCATACAACAGGTTAAAATACATCCATATATACATAATGCCCCCCC
>NW_024814671.1:0-2346 GCF_019175285.1 Sceloporus undulatus
GGTAGTATCTTCTGTCTTGCAGTTTAAATCCATTGGTTTATTTTTTTAATATTCTTTATTCATATATGTATAATTTAAAATAGAGAATAAGCTTTACATATATTTTCCAGTACTTTTTCTTTCCTTCCTACCATCCATACCCTGCTTAACATTCATCGCTGCTGTTATATATTTACAGCCTGAATTTTTTATATATTCCTCTATTATCTTTTCAAGTCTTTGTCTCACATCTTGAGAAAAAATGAAATACTGGTGCTTTCTGCACCGGCATTTGGGACATCCGGAGGACGTCCCATTTTAAAAAAGGGGCGTCTCTTTTAGACGCCCCTGGGCCTAGTACGGACTCCGTCCGTACAAGATGGCGCCGGCCCTTCTACATGGCCGGCGCCATCTTTGCGTATCGGACGCTGAGCGTCCATACGCGTCGCGTCGCTTGTGACGTAGCGAGTGCGCCCCTGGCGCCTCGCTACGTCGCAAACGCGATGGAAAAAGAAGCTCCATTTTGGAGCTTCTTTTTTGGTCCGCGCGGGAGTCGGGCCGTGTGAAGGCTCCGACTCCCCCGCGGACCTACTGGCGGCGGCGGCAGAGCGCCGCAAAGCGGAGGTATGTACCCCGCCACTATTGTGTTTGATGCTAATACTAAGCATTATTCTTGAAGTCTTTTTGCATACTGTTAACAAAACCAGTTAAGATCATTTACTAACTGGGTTTTCCCAGAATATTCCTTACTTTCTTGTTGTCTTTATTATACCTGATATCTACGCCATCCATCGCTGTTTGCAATATTTGAATATTGGTTCCAAAATATTTTCTTCTTCAACCATTTCTTCTCTTAGTGATAATGTTATTTATCCATTTCTATAACATCCAGTGATTTTTCTAGCCATTCATCTATACTAGGCATTATATTTGGTCTCCAATACTTTGTTAATATTATTCTTGCTGAGGTTATCCTATACAGTAACGGCTTCAAATTAGCTCTAGCTTTCTTATTTTCTACCATATTCAATAAATATAATTCTGGTTTTAAAGGATATTCTAGATGATATATTTCTTGTATTATCATATGTACCTCTTTCCAATATTTCTTTATTTTGGACACATTCACCACATGTCATAGAATGTACCTATTTGTTACATTTTCAGCATTCTCCAGTGTTATTTTTATATATTTTTGACAATCTGTGTGGCATTAGATACCACCTGTGTACCATCTTTATAAAGTTTTCCTTTATAGCCATACAAAGTGTGAATTTTAGGTCTCTCCCCCATGCTCTTTCCCAGCATTGCAATTGTATATTGTGACGTATGTTTCTTGCCCACTGTATCATGCATGACTCTATTACTTCCTCTTCTAATTCCAATTTTAAACATAATTTGTAAATATTTGAGATTGTTTCCCTTTTCCTTTCTATTATAATTCCATCCAATTCTGTTCTTTCTTTAGTTATACCACAACGTTTAATGTATAATTTAAATCTCTCATTTAATTAGCTGTATGGGAACCATTGCAAATTATAACCATCTTTTACCAATTCCTCTCGAGATTTCATTTTGAATTTACCATTTTCTTCCTTCAAAATGTCTCTATATCTTAGCCAGTTTTTCCCTTTTGGTTTCCCTCTAATCAAAAAAGCTTCCTGAGGTGATACCCAATTTGGAATTTCTCTGTATATTTTATCTTTATATATTTTCCAAATTCTATATAATGCTCTCCTAATTATGTGATTGTTAAATTCTTTATTTAATTCCAATTTGCTATACCATAAATAGGCATGCCAACCATAGCTCAAGTTGAATCCTTCTATACCCAGTAATTTCTCATTTTCCAAGTAAATCCAATCTAGTGAACATTCTAAACAGCAAGTGTGGTAATATAATCTCAAATCCAGCATGGCCAAACCATCTCTTCCTTTCGCATCCGTCAATGAACTCCATTTAATTCTGGTCTTCCTGCCTGCCCAAATGAATTTCGTTAGATCTTTTTTCCACTGATTAAATATAGAGTCATTGAAGATTATTGGTAGGTTTTGAAATAAGAACATTACTTTAGGTAGTATACACATCCATTGGTTTATATTCTAGTATCTGGAGCAGCTGAAAATAAGATTGTTCTGTGGTCAAAAAGACATCCCTTCAAATGTTTAAAAATGGCTGTCATATCACCTCTCAGTTTTTTTTCATGATAAACATTCCCAATTTCTTAAGCTGTTTCTCATCGGACTTGGGCAGGTTACACACCACCATTAAAGTACGCGCGGAACGCGTACTAGAGTTAGGGAGGTACGGTGCTTCCGCACCTCCCTAACACCAATACGCGCTCCGCGTGTAAAAAATGACAGCGGC
>NW_024814672.1:0-2346 GCF_019175285.1 Sceloporus undulatus
GTCGGATGTCAGTTGCTGCTGCAGAGATTTACAAAGGCAGATTGCATCGATCACCAGGCTTACTTAACTAATTTCATCTCAAAACCTCAAAATGACAACAAATCCATACACAGGAGCCGGGTAACCTTCTGCTGAGTGTACTTTTTCCTCTGAAGAGCAGCAAACTTAAGCCAAACTCAAACCCACCACAACCCGAGAAGCAGAAATTGGGAAATAGACAGGCCTCTGCCTTGAAGGTGGTGAACGCAAATGAAAACGTCAGCCAGAATTACAGACTGGTTCAGCTTTTACAAAATACAGAGTAACACTAGCAGAGCGATTATCTTGGTATTAGATACGCATGCTTCCCTTTCCTAGAGTCAAGGTTCAGTTTAAAGAACTGTTCATGAACAAAATGGAAACTTGAGTTAAAAGAAAGAGAGGTGCCCTTCACTGAACAAAGTTAAGATACTTCTCATCAACAATACAGACACTTATTTGGAAGAGCATCATATGGGAGCCAATATTCATTTGCTGTTTGGGTGTGCTTTCAATTTGTTTACGACTTATAGCAACCCTATCAAGGGGTTTTCTGGGGCTGAAAGTGTGTGACTCGCATATGGTTTCCATAGCCAACAGAGGAATCAAATTCTGGTCTCCAGAGTTGTAGTCCAACACTCAAACCTCTATCTACTATACTATCTACTATAAATATGGTAAAGAGTTTCTCAGCTTCCTGAAATTAGGTGCATGGCACTTGCAGTGGTATCCTTTCAATATTATTCATTTAAGAAACACCTTCCTAAACAAAGAACCAGTTAAAAGTCAGTTGAACACAGTCTATCGCTCCAAATGTTAGCTCATTCTGGAATAAGATTAGTTGGGATGGCCAGAGACAATTCCTAAGTACCAACTCATCTAAGCAACTGAATGTTGGTAATTGGCTTTGATAGCAAAGGATTATGAAACACGTTATTGAATAGAACATCTATTCAATCCTGGCAAGTTGTTACACCTGTATCCCTCTCTCCTTCTTCCATCATGAAATTCAAGTAGTCCTGATGGATATTCCTAGGAGGTCTCACAAAAAGGCATTGATCAGAAATGACTTATATGAAAGATATTGCTATAGGCTGTGCAATATGTATGTATTCTTACACTGGATTTTATGGCATTTGGGGGGGTTTGTAATGGCTTTTAGTCAAACACAATAAATAAATAAATAAATAAATCATCACATGTTCCATGTACATTAAAATTTTAACAAGTATATTAATACAGATCGTCTTTCAAGAACACCAATATAATACAAACCTTGTCTCAAGAGCACTAATATAATACAGAATGAGATGCTATAATCCCGAAGAGAAGCCAAAGCAGTATAGAGATGTCAAGAGGATACAGAGGCCAGCACTAACCACTGTGCGATTGCTGACTCCATGATTTATTTAACCTGCTCCATTAAGCAAAACAGGCAAGGTCACCTTGTCTATATGAATATGGATGGACTCTGTGGGCCCACGATTTAAAAGGCTGCATTATCATAATATCATCAGGGAAGACGAGAGTAAATTATTAGTGTACAAGAGACATAAACAGGAAGCTGTGTCTATTTTCTCAGTTTCTGATGTCAAAAACAAGCAAAGTTCAAAGTATGTTTGTGAGGCTCTCACCATCAGCGACTGATATGAAGGTCACATTATGGGTCACGCTGACTGATATTGAGTTGGACCATTGATTTATGCAGCCTGGGGACTGTCTGTGTTAACTGGCAGCAATACAGTATTTAGAGCTTTTATCGGGTGCTACTGACCAATAAACCTCTTTATGAGAAGACGCCTTATGCGAGGCCATACTGTTTGTCTGCAGCGCTCCCATCTGCGAAGGTGACGATGGTGGCTCTTCCCCTGCTTTAATTTAAACTACAGTTGGCCCTTCTTATATGCGGATTTTTTATACAGGGATTCAAGCATACACGGTTTGAAAATGTTCCAAAAAAGGATAAATTTACCTTGATCTTCCATTTTTTATTAGGGACACCATTTTGCTATGTCATTATATTTAATGGGACTTGAGCATACACGGATTTTGTTATACACGGGGGATCTTGGAACCAAACCCCAGCGTATAACAAGGGTCCACTGTACAAGAACGAGAATCAACTCATTTTTGAGTCGGGCCGGAGAAGAGCGCTGAGGATACTGTCGGCAGCCAAAAAGACGAACAAGTGGGTCTTAGAACAGAACAAACTAACAAACCTAAACTCTCCTTGGAGGCCAAGATGATCAAAAGGAGGCCGTCGTACTTTGGAACAAATCACTAGAAAAAGTCAATGATGTTAGGAAAAATGAAGTAGAAAGAGAGGAA
>NW_024814673.1:0-2346 GCF_019175285.1 Sceloporus undulatus
TGTACCTGCTGGGTACAGTGAGCTGGGTTTGTGTGGTGGACATCAACCCTAACAGTTTTGCTTGGAAGTAAGCATCACAGAGTTGTATGCTACTTGCTGGCAACTTCCCAGCATCCCCCACTTTTGTTTCTGTATTTAGCATCTCCACATAAGACATAAACTGTAGCTTAATTATCTTGTGCATATATCTAGCACTGCTCTGAGTCCAAGCTTTAGTCCACTGGTAATTCTACACATGAAGGTGAATTAGTACAAAACAGACTCAAAATAGGGGAGGAAATAGAATAATGCAGTTATTTTGGAGAGTACTCTGGAGCATCTTACACTTGACACTGAGGATCTCAGTATGTCTGAATCTGACTCTGGCTTAGGGAGACAAGTGTGAATGAATGGATACAAAATTGGTAGGGATTTGAAAGAGTGATCAATCCAACCATACTGTATTGTGCTCTAATATGATCGGCTCTGAAGTGGATATCCTGGCTGAATTTGTTCTTGGGCAAAGCAAAGCGTATCTACTGAATATTTTCCGTCTTTAAAAAGTGAATGAAAAAGTAGACATTCATTAGGTACACTTTTGCTCATTGCTGTCAATGGGAAATCTGTATTTGTATTTCTACCTGTCACACAGCTTTTGATACATCCCTGGTAGGCAAAGGCTCTCAAGTCTATGATTGGGGGGGATGGAAACCCTAGGGGCATTTCTATTACAAAATTCTGTGGAGAGGGTACTTGTTAGTGGAAATGGGTTCAGTAAGCACAATTAATCAGAATTTAGTTCAGAACAGAGATGTCACTTTCCAATAATTACTTATATACAGATTTTAAATACCACTGAGTCTGATTATTTTGTAAAAGCTCAAAGGTAAACAAAAAACCCATCTGAAAGGCGGTTTACATCTGATTAGGTGCCTCCTAACAATATCTTCCTATCATACAATTTGTTCCAGTAAGAAGTGGTCTATTGTTGTTAAATTTATAGCAGCAGACACACGACTTTAAAAAAATCTGTGACTCAGAAATGTGTCTCAGAAATGAAGTATTATATACATAAAGAATAGGAACAAATAGGATTCTGCCCCTCCCCCATCTGTTGTCTTTCCTAATCTGAGAAATGTGACAACTCTGTAAAAATTACAAGCAGATATCAAAATTATTAAGACTAAAGCTGTAATTTTACCATATATTAGACCCATTCTACCATTCACAGAGGAGCACATGTCAGTTGATTTAAAATTATTTGAGTCATGATAGAAAGTCTCATAACTGCAATATTTGTCTTTCAGTTTCAGATTAGGACATTCCTTAAGACTTGGAAAGATGACACGTGATGGTATTTTTTGTAGGTACTTGCAGAAAAGTTTAACTGGTAAGTAATGCATCTAGATTGGAACTACTGATGATGAAGGATTTAATTTTATCTGTTTTGCATTCATAGTATAATAAATAAAAAAAGGCTTTAGCTGCCACCAAAGAGCTGTGCCAGCTACTAACAGAAATTCAATTTATAGTTGCATATTTTTTAACAGTGAGCTTTAGAATGCATTTGATTAAATTCTGCTTTCCTGTGGACTTAATGAGAATTTTAATTCTCAAGAGATTTTTAGCAGGCTGAATGGTAAAATAAGACTATCAGGTCTCAGTGAGTGCAAGAAGCTGACTTCTTTGAACATAAATAAAATCCATAAGTGTGTCTGCATATATTTTAATATTGCTGTGATACACATTGGCAGAACAATAAATAGCACAAAGATTTACAATCCATTCACTCTCCTGATTTCCCACTATAGAAAAATCTCTATTGTGTATGCTCTTCAGAAAGACAACCCAACTTTTGCAGAAATCCATTAACAGTTAATGCAGACTAGGTAATTTAGGGCATTTAAACAAAAACGGCATTAACAAATCATAAAAGTCACAGACAATGACATGTCAAATGAGCTATTCTAGGCTTGGCTCCAATGGTATCATAATACTGGCTTAAGGTTTTCCATTGCATAACCAGTCGCGCAAAAGATAGCATATATATACCATCTGTTTTACTACTGTGTGCACTACAGTTAAATATGGACATGTGTGCTAGTGAATTTCTGCTGTCTGCTTGCATCACACCGAATTTAGGGCTTAGGTTGTAATGATATACTCATTTACGTCCGTGGAGTTTACGTATGAGTTGACTAGTAGAGGATGCTGCTGACAGGTTGCATAAGGTGCAAATCTTAGGATTGCTTAATACCAACAAATAAACATATTCAGTTATAATTTAATTTAATTTTTATTATGTTCAAACAATCTAATCAATTGAAGTATGTTACAGAGTCTCATTATTTTTCCTCTAACCTTTTT
>NW_024814674.1:0-1896 GCF_019175285.1 Sceloporus undulatus
CTGAAAAGCCTGAAGAGTGGTATAGCCTTATTTCAAAGGGAAGAACATCAGGCAGTAGCTGCAAAAAGGGAACCTTGCTTCCAAGACAAGTTGTTTTACATGTCTCTATATTGCTTAGAACATTTGAATGGAAATGGTGGCTGTAGCCTCTAAAAGGAGGTTGCATTCTTTGGGGGTTTCTTCTGAACACCTTTATATTCTACAGAAATAGAGGATGCCAGAGGTTACAGAAGGCTCTTTGCTCATTCTAGTTCATGTCTTTGTACTCTGTCTTCTCTTTATGGACCTCATTCTGGCTTAGAGTCAGGAAAACCATGAAAACCAAGAGGGAGCCTGGTTGGATTTCCAGAGTTCAATCGAAGGGATGGAGAGAGCATTTCTGGAAGTGATGAAGTGAATTAAAATGACATCAAATTAAACCTTGTTGCCCCTTCTCTGGTTTTGGACACCCCACATTTCACTAAATATAGGCACATTGGACTACAGGGAACTTAGTTTTAATCTACATAGTGAACATCTACAGTGCTTTATAAGGAAAGCATAATAATAATAATAATAATAATAATAATAATAATAATATAGATTATTGTGTTCTTTGCAAGGATTGTTTTATACATTTCTATGTTATGTTGAACCTCTGAATGGAAAAGGTGGCTCAGAATCATCTCAACTATGAAACACAAGTGATAGCCTTGCAATAAATTAAATCTATGGTTTGACCTGTGTCTGCATTGGAATCAATGAGAGATTATTTCTATGTGTCTTTCACATTACTTTTATCTCAAGAGCCTGTTCTAAGCAGATCTAATACTTGCTTTAAGCAACACAAACAAACCAGTTCAAGGAAAAATCATTTTCTAGTCAAAAAATGATCCTCTGAATGCAAAAGATAGAATGAGGTCTCTGGACAAAGAGGCAAAACCAAGGTATCAATTTGTAACATAGTTAGACACTTAAGGATTGTGGTCTTTGGAAATTCTCATTCAATATACAACAATCTACATCCCTTGTAATGCACAGAGCCTGCTCCATTTTGTAGTACTTTGGATATTGGAGTAATACCCTGGCATTGCAAATACACTTGGCTGTAGTTTCTCAGATGGGACGGATCCTGTGCAGAAACTGGATTTAAACTTAAAAACACACATTCTTTAAAAGTATGATGGGAGGAACTCAAAACTTTCCTAAGGACTAGACAAAATGCCATGTTTTAGAAATGCACAAAATCATCTTACCTCAAAGATGCTTGAAAAAAAGGGAGAGGTAGGGATGAAGGGAGTGAAAGAGCGAGACAGAGAGAGAGAAAGAGAGAAAGAGAGACAGAGAGCAGCATACACACCAAGTTCAAATGAAGTAAAAATGGGCAAAAAGCAATGTCCCGTTTTCTGAATCGATTTCTGAAATCGGATTCAATGGAAATCATGCCCCTTTAACCCAGATACCGATCCGGATTTAACAATAATGGGAACAAGGCCCCTAATAAACCCGTCTTTCCTCATATCTCTACAAACACACATTTGCAATTGAACACAGGCCTGCCAAAATATTTCTTTTAGGATTGCAGAATTCCCATTGAATGATGGGAAGAACTCAAAACTTTCCGAAGGACTAAAACAAAAATTCCACATATTATAAATACACAAAATCATCTTAATTGAAAGATGTAAAGAGAGAGAAAAAGAGAGAGAGAGAGAGAGAGAGAGAGCATCATACACACAAAGTTCAAATGAAGCAACTACTAGGAATAGCCTTCTTTCTGCTCACTTACCGAGTTCTCAGAGGAGTCTTTGGAAGAAGTCGAGAGGAGCTCTTGGAAAAGGCTTGACTCTGGTCTCCTTTTGTACCATTCGGGGGGACTGTGCCAGCCTCCTGCCCTCAGAGTATCTCAGAACATGT
>NW_024814674.1:1996-2346 GCF_019175285.1 Sceloporus undulatus
CTACCTAACTGGGCAACCGGTGTCGCACTCCATGAACACCCCATGTAGTATTAGCTTCGTAGATCATAATGATGCTTTCATGGCTTTTTAGTGGGAACATGATAGTCCTGCTTTAGAGCCATTATTAACTCCCCTTGGTTGCCAAAATTCAAAGATGTGAGTCAGTAGAATCAGTCTGTAGAGAGATCACCTTCGAGTCAAACTAAAGAAAGAAGTTTCCAGCAGATGTTTTCTTAGACTTTAGTCTTCTTCCTCAGATTAAGTTTACGAAAGTTCATGCTGCTGATCTCTTTCAACTCAAAGTTGCTACAAGATCTCTCTACATACTGGATGCTAAAGGCATTGCCATA
>NW_024814675.1:0-492 GCF_019175285.1 Sceloporus undulatus
CCCCCCAAATGGCACACTGAGGAAGGAAAGAAAGTCTTATTCTCCTTCTTTGGAGGTTTTTAAACAGAGGCTGGATGGCCATCTGTCAGGGGTGCTTTGATTGTGTCCCTGCATGGCAGAAGAAGGGGGTCGGACTGGAGGGCCTTAGGGAGTCTCTTCCAACTCTAGGATTCTAAGCTGGATCCCCAAGTCCAAGTTTTCAAAGAGAATAGTCATCTAAGAAGCCGAGCCCTCCCTCCAGTCAGTCTGCCTTGGTCTAGGCTTCAGAGGGAGCGAAGAACCACTGGACCTGATCCCCTTCCCCACCACTATTCCCTTCTCCTTTTGTGTTGTGTCTTTTTAGATTGTAAGCCTGAGGGCAGGGAACTATCTTATTAAAAAGATTGTATGTACAGCACTGTGTAAATTTACAGCGCTATATAAATAAAGCATAATAATAATAATAATAATAATAATAATAATAATAATAATAATAATAATAATAATAATAAT
>NW_024814675.1:502-2346 GCF_019175285.1 Sceloporus undulatus
AATTGCCTTAGTGTTTTAGAAAATGTGGAACAGGGTGAATTGCAGTAATAAAAGCAAACATTTTGCCAAGATTTCTGTTTTGCTTTCAGATGATCCCCATCCAAATAACCAAAACACCCTTTTTGAAATGGCAGAAGGAAATTTGTTCAGATTTATCTGGCAGGCAAGGAAACCCAGAATAAAATTTAAGAAGATGTATGATGCTAAAGAAAGGAGAGGTCTGGGATTTCCTAATTTTAGTCAGCCCCATTCATATTAATCCATTTTTGAGCAATGAAAAATCTCATAATCTGTGGTTATGGTTACTAGTAACTCCTGTAAATTGATTTAGTTGGTGCTACAATGCTAGAAGAAATGTTTCGGCTTTTGGAATGTTTTCTCTCACGATACAGTTTGGATTCTGGGTTCAGAGCCCATTTGTATTTTAGTTAGTTAATGTTTAATATGTTGTTTGTGCTGATTGCTTTAGTTTAGTGTATTAGTTTATCATGCTAGCATGCTTTTTAGTTTTAGTTTGGTTTCAGATATATAGTATGTATGCATTTGTATGTATGTATACCTTATTTTCCTTTCTCCTTCTTATATTTTTCTGAATTTTTTTGTGGTGGAAGTATTAAATTAGACTGACCATGTCAAAACTACTGTCTGTCTGTCTGTCTATATCTATCTATCTATCCATCTATCTATCTATCTATCTCAAAATGGGAAATGTGGAAAAGGAGCAAAAAGGAATCGAGCAGCACCTTTGAGATTAAACTGGTTTATTTCAGCAGATGTTACATAGATAACAGTCCAGATGGACACATGCATAGTGCAAGTTTGGGTCTCACCCATAATTTATTTAATGGCATTTATGTTTCGTGTTTCATTTCTGTGGTCTAGGAATCTCGGTGCTCTCTTTTCCAGGCACCAGCTACTATGGTCAATAGTGACCATCAACATAACAATAATAGCTTACTGTAGAGGATGGGGATTCTCTTGGGAGTCCTGTGTACAAAAGAAGGTTCTAAGGGGCTGATGCTCAGTGTGCCATTCTATGGGGTACAGGGGGTGTTGCCTGCCTATTTTAGCTCCTGCTGTGTGTGTACAAGGCAGTTTAGGCCAAGGAATGACCATTACCTTGTTCTTGGAGTTTGAATTTTTGTATGCAAGTTTCCACGCCTTCCCTGACCTTCCCCATGGTTGCTGGGACAGTGATGGTCCACTGGCAAGAGGAAAAGAGATTCCACCTCAACCATAGGAAGACCTTCCTGACATTAAGAACTGTTTGACACTGCTTTGGAGGGTGGTGGGGTCTCCTTCTTTGGAGATTTTTAAACACAGGCTGTTCTTCCCTGTAGAATTCAAAGATGTAGGCTGGATGGGCATCTCTTGGGAGTGGTTTAATTGTGTATTCCTGCATGGCAGCAGGTTGGACTGGATGACCCTTGGGGGTCTCTTCCAACTCTGTGTGTGACTTCAGTTCGGTGGCATCTCTTCTAACATCTCCCCTCCTCCTCCCAATGGCTTCTCTGCAGGGAGAGTGCACTGGAAAGAGAGAGGAACTGAGCATATTTGCAAGACAAGGGTGCTGTTCTGAGCAAGAGTGGCTCAGTGGTTTGAGCACTGGGTTCAAATTCTGGCTTGGTCATGGAAACCCATTGGCTGACCTTGGGCAAGTCACACACTATCAGCCCCAGAAAACCCCATCATTGGGTTGCCTTAGGGTTGCTATCAGTTGGAAGTGACTTAAAGGTGCATAGCAACAGCAAAACAGCAACAGCATAGATGTATTAGCATTTCTGCAGCATCTTGTGCATAACTTGATTGTTCATGTACTTGTCTGGCAATTCTGTTTGTTTATT
>NW_024814676.1:0-225 GCF_019175285.1 Sceloporus undulatus
TAATAATAATAATAATAATAATAATAATAATAATAATAATAATAATATGTAGATGTGGCTAAAATGGATGTGGGCTCTGACACGGAGGATAGATGTAGATGTGGCTGAAATGGCTGTGGGCTCTGACACAGAGGATAGATGTAGATGTAGCTGAAATGGATGTGGGCTGTGACATTGAGGATAGATGTAGATGTGGCTGAAATGGATGTGGGCTCTGACACGGAA
>NW_024814676.1:235-2346 GCF_019175285.1 Sceloporus undulatus
GACAGATGTAGATGTGGCTGAAATGGATGTGGGCTCTGACACGGAGGACAGATGTAGATGTGGCTGAAATGGATGTGGGCTCTGACACGGAGGACAGATGTAGATGTGGCTGAAATGGATGTGGGCTCTGACACAGAGGACCGTTAGGATTTGGCTGCCAGGGATGGGAAAATAGAAGGGAGGAAGAAATGTGAAGCCATCATTCACGTGAGGCTAGCATTCACATGAAACTGGAACCAGGAAGTGGCCCCCTTCTTCACCCCGGAAGTGCAAAGGTTCACGATGCGTTCAGAGCCCCTCTGAGCATGCGCAAGGATCCTAATTTGAATTGGTGACTCCGTATGGTATGTACTGGTGTGGTAATTTAATGTGCATTCACTCCACTTTGACTCAGGAATGACCACAATTTTGTTCTTCATATGTGAAAATTCACCACGTCAATTGTCTTGTATTTGAATTGACTCTGCTTCCCCTTCACTTTGGATTGGCTCTTGATTTTAGTTCAAATTTCACATGTGTTAAGGGCCACCCATGTGTGATAAGGGGAAAATGGTATCAAATCCCAGATCACACGGGTCATCCACTGGAGCAACAAAGATGTAAAAGGAAAAAATACAAAGCACAAGGTGCTTCTGAAGGGATTTGGCCTTTCTAGCCAAGGAGTATGTTCAGAAAGTGGAATTACCTTTGTTATTATGGCCACCTAAAGAGCAAATGACAAATTAGAACCAAAACATACAATTCTTGACTTGCTCAAAGTGTCCCTGTTACACAACAGAAGCTTCCAGTCTAGCAACAAATCTATGGTGTCTATTTGTTAGTTCAAATAACTGGCAAACATAGACGTTCACAATTTAAATTGTTCCTGGAGGTGTACTAGCTGCATATATAACTTGTGTAACTTCACCAGCAGTGAATCAGTGACACATTCTTATAATAAAATATGTGTTCAGGGACAGCTATCTCAGTGTTTTTATAACTGCCTTCATGTTCCAAAACTACTGAAGAAAGACCAAAAACAGTTTTGGAACCCTTATGATCTCCCATCATGTATCATTTTAATTATTTTTTTCATTGTATTCAATGACAAATTGTTATGCTTTCAGTCAGCATTGCAAGAAGTCAGTAACTATCTCTGTGCTACAGCAATTGCTGTTTGCTCTTAGAGGGTGACTAGTTGTAAAGTTCATAGTGGTGACAACCCTATGATTATAGAGGAAATGGAAAGCACCAATTGCCAGATATATTACAAGGAGTGTCTGACATAATTACTGTTGTAGTCTGAGTTTAATGTGGATAAAACAGCATTCCAAAAACATTGCTGTTTACTTGGACCAATGACCAGTCTTGAAGGGTGGGAGAGACTGTTTTCTATCATTGAGGTGTGGTTTGCTGCACTGAGTGTATAAATAAACCAAAATCTGGAAGGGTCAGAGAGATGCACTTGAGTTTTAACACTGAAAAACGTATTTGTGTTACTTGAACACAGTCTCTAGAACCAGAATGAAAACTGCAGGTGTCTTAGTACTTCTGACCTTCTCTGTCTTCTGCCTCTTCTCAGGTAGGTAACATTTGCTGAATTATGATCTCAACAATTATCTCAGCATCCAAAAAGTTGGATCACCGCTGAGATAGATATCAAGAAATTACTCTAACTACTTATAATAATTTCCAAAGCGGCCCATTTATACTGCTGCACAATTAGAGCATGATGATTCCACTTGAACTGCTATGGCCATGTCTTATGGAATCCTGGGGTCTATAGTCTGAGGAGGCATGAGAGGAGCACTTTGTCTGAGAATTCTAGATGATCCTTCCGAAAATGCAAATCCTAGAATTCCACAGGATGGACAATAGCAGTTAAAGTGGAATCATAATGCTTTAAGTGTGTCATGTGAAAGGGCTGTCATGGAAAAGAATCCATTTTATCTGATTCATGAAATGTTACCCTAAATGTAAAGGGTGACAGACAAATAGAAGAGAGGGATGGAGACAGACAGAGGGTTGGGGCTTGATAGACATCTGTTCTTCTTGCATTTCATTACCCTTATATCTCATTGTTTACAACTCTACATGACCAAGTGTGCATAATTAGTCTATCCATAAATATA
>NW_024814677.1:0-2346 GCF_019175285.1 Sceloporus undulatus
GGGTTTCGTAGTCCAACAAAGCGACTTTTCCATACTCAGGGTTCAGGTCAGGTTCTGCTGGCCCTTTCATTCATGGCATTGCACACGTTACACAGTTTTCAGAAAAGTTAGATCAGGAAGGAAAAAAAATCAACTTCACAAAAAAAAATCTCTCCCAACACAATTAGCTGGTGCCCACATTTGAACTTTTCTCCTTGGGCTCTCCTGTGAGAGCCAATTAAGATGACAAGCCATGTGGAGCAGCAGATCCACCCCACAGTGCCAAAGCTCAGCCATTAAGCAGTCAATCTTTACCATCGTAAATTGAAACAGGTCATAGAAAGGTTACTTTACTCTTCACAGAGCACAATTCATGCATTGGTAAACTGTGTAGGCAAAAACCTGTGCATCAGAAGGTAGATGTTGGACTCAATTTGGCTCACATGTACAAAGTTATCTCATTCTTACATCTGCATCATCAGATGAGATGACAGTACACTCTACACCCACCTGTTTGATTCTGCAGAAAACAGAGACAAATATAGTTCTGATGGAAGATATAGATTAAGACAATTAATGTATGGCACTGGTGGGGAAAGAGATGATTAGAGTTACAAGCAAGATGGAGAGAGTGGTAAATTATTTCCCTGAAGAAAAAGATTCAAAGTGAAAAGGTTAATCCCTTGTTTTTAAACCATCATGCACACAATTCAACACATCCTCATCAGATGCATTAAAAAGTGAAGTTTGAACTCAAAAGTATAAATACTTGATAGTTCAATGACAACCAAAACCTTAAACAAACGCTAGGGGTCACCAGAGTGTATAGGATGGGGGAAACAAAGAAAAGTGAGCATTAGTAGCATTAGGATGTTGGTTGGATGTTTAGGCTCTTATAAGCAATCCATTCTGTTAGCCATATACAATACAATTAAGTTTATAGCAAAATCACAAGAATCTCTATAGTCGACTTTGGAAAATATGAGATTCATACATATTTTGGAGCACCCTGTGTACTTAATACATCAGTCTTCTATGACATGGTTGGCCAAAACCATCAAAATAACTCTGTATTTGAGACAGTGGTCCAGATGCTTTAAGCATCCCACTTGTGGAACACAATACAAACATATTCACATACTTCTTACGTTGTTGGACTCCGTTAGACTCAGCAAAGTGGTGGTCTCTGGACCAGTGATGGTCCAGAATCTGTTAGTTACTGGTCCCTAGAGAGGAACAAGTGTTCCTAGAAAGGAACAAGTGTTGCCAAGGGACACAAATATGGTACTGGTCCTTGGCACCTTCGGGTAAAAATGTACCAGCCTCCCACATCAGGTAGCACTAATATACTTTCAAAGAAATAGGAGCTGGCATTCATAAGTGTAGAATCTTTCTAGTTTTGCCATCTTAAAACATTTTTCTTATGACCACATTAGTGGGCAAACATCTGAATTTTAATCATTACTTGATCATATTTTGCCAGGACCATAAACATCTAGATAAAACAGACCAAATCCCCACCAACACCAAAAAAGTAATGTGGCAGGAATCTAGCCTGCTTGACCTAGGCTACTGTAGTAGTTTGAGTGTTAGACTATGACTCTGGAGACCAAGGTTTTATATCTCTGCTTGGCCAAGGAAACCCAATGGACGGCCATGGGCAAGTCACACTCTCTCAGCCTCAGCAGAAGATAAATACAAACCCCCTCTCAACAAACCTTGCCAAAAAAAATCCTCTGATAGTTTCACCTTGCCATAGGTCAGAAATGACTTTAAAGCACACAACAAACCAGTGTGCAGGCCAGTCTACCATTGTTCTATGGCAACCAACTGGCCATGGGCCCAAGACTATAAAGAGGAGGATCTCTAAGCAGAAGTTACAACACCTGGGTACTTTGGGGCAAATAGCTCTCTCTCTCTCTCTCAGCCCATTTTATCCACCTGATCAGGTCGATATGAGGATAAATATAGAATCACAGAGTTGGGAGAGGCCCCAAAGGCCATCAGGTCCAACAACCTGCTCAGTGCAGGATCTGCAGCTAGAGCCATCCCCAGCAGGTAGCTGTCAAGCCTCTTTATGAAAAGGTCCAGAGGAGAAGACCACACAACATCTCTAGGTAATTGGTTCCATTGTCAAACCACCCTTACCATCAAGAAGTTTCTTTTAATGTTCAACAGAACCCTCCTGTAACCTAAAATCATTTCACTTGGTCCTCTACTTTGAGCAGCAGAGAACAAATCCGCCTGTTCCTCTTTGACAGCCCTTCAGATATTTAAAGAGAGTAATCATGACAACCCTCAGACTTCTCTTTACCAGGCTGAAATAAAATATATTTTCAGCTGCTTTGAGTTGGGACACTGTAACGG
>NW_024814678.1:0-1121 GCF_019175285.1 Sceloporus undulatus
CCCCCATCACCTCCCTTGTATATATGTAAATATTTAAAGTTTTAGGGTTTTTTTATTGTTAGGTGAAAATCGCACAGGAATGTGTGTAGGGGCTCACTTTAAAGTCCAAACTTTCCAAGCAGCGCATGCGTACATGTTGCTCTAGGGTTAGGGTTAGGGTTAGGGTTATGAGTCTTAAAATGCGCTGCAGCTATGCTGCAGCTTCCACACCGGCATGGCAGCTGACGCTGCAATTAAAGCTTGACTGCAAACTGCGCATGTTCCAGGACCCCGACTCATTATGCGACGCAGCAGACACGGAGCTTTTAAACAGGCAACTTAAATTAGCGGCGTACCAATTCTGGCGTACCGGTGCAGCAGCTTACAGACAGAGCTGCGCAGCTGCACATCAAAAGAAAAGCAGCGGAGAAAAGCAGCACCTTTTTAATGCCGCTTATTCCCGCTTGGGGCGTGCAGGGGGCGTGTTCCTGGAGGCATTCAGGTAAGGGCCGTCTGAAGGCTCTACCTTCATGATGTCATGAATACACCCCTTTTTGCCCGTCTGTATCCCGCCATGGAGAGGGTGGACTGTACACACACACACACACACACACAGACATCGATTTGGCTTTGCTTCACGAACGAAGATTCAGGAAGCACTCATGATCCCACGCTTTGTACAAGTGCGTTGATAACTAAAAAGGCCAATCCAGGACAAACAGGTCCGGTTGCAGAAAGCACAGCAGAATGTCTCCTTGGGTGATGTTTCCGGGTTGCGGTTCTTTCTGCATTGTCGTTTCTCTTCTAGACTCGTTCGGCGTGAGCTTTCGAAAAAGGCTGCCGCATGGTGGATACAGCGTCTCCATACCTCCCGATGCGAGGCCAGGGCAGACCATTGTTGGTGATCAATTTGGCTGAGCCTGAGATGTTGTTTCAGGGAGTCCTTTTTTCTCTTCTTTGGGGCGCCCCTCTTACGCTCTTGAACCGTGGCGAGTTCGCCATAGAATACTATTTTTGGGAGGCGATGGTCCTTCATCCTAGAAACATGTCCTGCCCAACGCAGCTGCGTCCTCAGTAGCATGGCTTCAATGCTGTTGATCCCTGCTTGCTCAAGGACAGCAACATTCGTCACATAGTCAGTC
>NW_024814678.1:1221-2346 GCF_019175285.1 Sceloporus undulatus
CATATACATACAATTTATATATATACATGGCATCACAGCCAAAATGGGAGAGTGGTGGTGAGGCAAATGTAGTATCGCTGTCCAGCATCCCATTGAAGGGTCCAATATGTTCCTTCAACCCTTTGGATACGAAACAACGAAGCAAATGAAGTCTACGAAACAGAATCCTGACTTAGGGTCAGATGCAAAGACTTAGGTGCTTTTAAGGAACTCATCATAAAAGAATAGGGGACGGAGTTGACTCCCCCCTTTAAGATGAGGCTCAAACATCATATATTCCTGAAGGTCTTTACAGTTTCAATAGGGATGTCTGAGAAGGTGGCAGATGGACAGAAGAAGGTCTTGTAGGCAGGAATGCGACGGTGTCTTCGATGGGACTACTATCCCAGTCTCACTCAAGTAAGTAAAGGAATAGTAAGTACTGTACTTTAGATAGGAACTTACAATCTTCATCAATGACAAAATACTGTACTCTCTTAAAGAACCTTTTTCAGGCCCCAGAATCTCAATAGGAAGGGAGTGGGAAGGAGAGGCTTCCTGTGCAGGCCTCTGTTTTGTGCGCTTTGGGCCATCGCTTTGCTTAACTTCTGGCCTTCTTCTATTCTTTCTACAGGGAGAATCTCAAGCATTACAAACCAAACGTTACATTTGAGTTGCATAACAAGACCACAACAGGCAGCAGTACTCACTGACCTAATAGCTTGATAGAATGATTCTACAAAACCCTGCAATCAATAAGCAAAGATTTAGCCTATAAGCAAAGATATAGCCTATAAGAAAATGCAGTGGGCTGCCCATGAACCCACTCTTTTGGATGCTCTTCGAAGATAGCGTGAGACTGGAGCCTTCCCTTGGGACTCCTCCCACTAGGCCCCTCTGTTTGCCCTCCAGGCCCAGCAGTGCCTTCCCCCCATGGCCCTCTTCAGGACCCCTGAGCCAAACCCTCGCTGCCCATCCAGCCTCGCCTTGCAGGAGACCTTTTGGCCCTTGGGGAGACTTTGGGGTCCTGCTCTCGGTCCATTGGTCCTAAATTTGCCTGTCCCCGCCTCCAGCCCCGCCCACTGCTCTCTCTCTTTCAAGCGACCTCTCCTGCTTTTCATAGGGTTCATTTCAGCCACTGGGGGG
>NW_024814679.1:0-2346 GCF_019175285.1 Sceloporus undulatus
ACGGCCGCGTTACGAATTAATTTCGTAACCCGAGGCACCACTGTAGTTATAAACCGCTTAGAGTGGTACGAAGCAGTATATAAATAAAGCTGTTTGTCTTGTGGCTTCCAGTTATTTCCAACTTATGGCTTCTGCAGATGGCGACTCTCAGACTCTAGGGAACCAGGATTCAGTTCCCAGCTCAGCTGTAGAAACCCATTGGGTGACACTGGGCAAGTCACACTCTCTCAGTCTCAGGGGGAAACGATGGCAAACCTCCTCTGAACAAATCTTGCCAACAAAATCTCATGATATTAATAATAATAATAATAATAATAATAACAACAACAATTTTTATTTATACCTGTCTCTTCCAGTCGGCTCGAGGTGGCTTACAATCATGGTAAAATAAAGTATTACACAATATAACAATGGTAAAATCCAAATACAACAATACAAAATATAACAAAAGATAAAATTCATCATCCCTCTCACCAACACAACAATTTAAAATTTCCTTCTAGCAATAAAATGCATCTCATTTTTAATATAATCACACAGCAACAAAGAGATGGGTATCCAGGGACATTTTGTATGGGGATCCAATTCGACATGCAACCGACTATAAACTATTCAGGGAAGGCCTAAGTTTCGCCTTAGGGTTGCCATAAGTCAGAAAGGACTTGAAGGTGAACAACAACAATAACAACAAGGCAAAACCTATGATAGGAGTTCATCACACGAAGGAAATCGGAAGTTCATCCCGTCAATATTCTGGGAAAATCGCATAATTAGGCGAAACGATTTCACACGCCACCGCACAAAACCCACCTTTAAAATGGTGACAAGCATTAACGTGCATCTTTTTACTTTCGGGATTTCAACGACAATGCATTTCTGATATCACTTTATTTGTGCAATTGCGTGTGATAATCATTAGCGCAATCACTCACCATTTTTGCTTTATTTGCGGGATGCTTTAAATGCTTTAAATTCATTTGTGTTTTGCATATGCTTCATGCACATAGCCTACTGAAGGCAATTTTATACATAATATTATTAATAACTTTGTGCATGAAACAAAGGTAGTGCACACTGAACCATCACAAAGCAAAAGTGTGGACAATTTTGGTTTTTGAAGTACAGTGGGCCCTCCACATTTGCTGGGGTTAGGGGCACAGGACCCTTATGCAAGTGGGAAAACCGCAAATAAAAAAGCAATATTTTTACCTGAGAGAATACCTCTCTAGGAATCTCTAGGTCCTCCAGGGCAATTCTGTGGTCTAGATCTGCCAGAAGTTGAACCATGAAATCGCCTACAAATGTCTAGAGAGGTGTTCTCTCTAGGAATCTCTAGGGCTTCCAGGGTGACTTTTGGCAGAAATTGGAGCAAGAGTGATGCTGAAGGATAAATTCCTAGAGGGAACATATTAATCATATCCATGAATAATCAAAGCTGCAAAAGTCAAAGCCACAAATGTAGCTTGCCAAATATATTTTGGATTTCAGAATTCCAGATAAGGGATACTCAACCCGTAATGCTATTTATGTTGAGACTCTAAATTTATTTTATTTTCCCCAAATAATAATAATAATAATAATAATAATAAATTTTATTTATGGTATATCCTGTGTGATCCTGTGTGACAGAAGTGATCATTTTGTTAAGCTGCCCCTTTCCTCACAGGATTGGGGCCATGGCAGCTACACGCTGTGGCCCCAAACTAGCCTTTCCATGGTGCAAAAAGTGGCTCCTTTTTGTGCCGCAGAAAGGGCACCCTAGCTGCCATGGCTTTTTGCTGCTTGTTTGGCGCAGCGCATGTAAATGCTGTGCTGGAGACGTGGCGTGACACCTCCCGCTATCTGGTCAGGTGGGCGGTGTGGGAGCAGAGTCGGGGTGGCCAGCATGAGATCGCCACACCCCCACTCTGCCCTGAGGCTGGCATTTAGTGCCAGTCTATTGAGGCTGTTGGACCGCAGAGACCAGATTTGAATCCCCAGTCACCCATGGAAACCCACTGGGAGACCTTAGGCAAGTTACACAGAGTCTCAGAGGAAAGCAATGGCAAACTCCTCTGAACAAATCTTGCCAAGAAAACCCTATGATAGGGTCACCATGAGTAGGAAGCAACAACAATCAAGAATGTCCAGTTCTCTCCTTTTCACAGGCACCTCTCTCCCTTATATCAAACACACTGCCTGCCTATAACTTGACACTGTCAAAGTGTGATGTAAAGCAGCAGAAGCTGGACAGTAGTGTAGGTCACTGATTTTATAGCCCATGGGTGGGACTGCTATATTCTTGGTCAGGGCCAACTCAACCATTTGGCAGAGTGAAGCAGACACTTTGTTGCTGTTATTACTGTG
>NW_024814680.1:0-2346 GCF_019175285.1 Sceloporus undulatus
AGGGGCCACTTTATATGTTACACTGATATCACTCAAAATAAACTGAACTGATTATACAAGAGCGTTCCCACTTCCATTTGTCAGCAAGGGCATTAGGAATAATACTCTATGGGTACTATACAAATTAGCATGTAATGCACCATGTCCTTGTTTGAAAGTCTTGCTTCTGTAACATCCCAAAAAGAACATGTAGACGTCGGTCAGGTTCTTAAATTGTGCTTCCGTAGGGTAAATTTACACCTATTGAGTTATGTGGTGGTTTTATTACTGCTTGGTGCAACCAACTGTGAATATGCCTGCTTGTTTCCATCTTGTCCTTAAAGGCATCAAGTGCCAGGGAAAGCAGGGGGTTTGACAAGATGGCCCAGGGCAGGGGAGCCTTCCAACTCTATGGTTCCATGACTCTGCGCAGGTTATAAGAGGGGAAGCTGTTACAGGTGAATCAAGCCAGTCCAGGTCAGACCATGTCCTCTAACATTTCACAGATGAAAAGCAGCACACATGTAGCCAAGCAAAAACTCAGTGTGGTCAAGATAAGATGGCCCAAGTGATTAATGAGGGGGCATGCACAAGCTAGGAGAGGCTATAGCAGTTTGCTTTTGCCCAAGCCTACTGGGAAGGGCAGGAGTCTGATCCCTCCTCTTCTCTCTCCCATTTGAGCTAACAGAATCCAAACTCCATTCACACATTGAATTCAGTTTGCAGCAACTTTAGTCCGCTGAGAAAAAGGGAGAAAGCGGGAGGGGGAGAGAGAAAGTGGGAAATTTTAAAAGCAGGTGAACAAGTAGGTGGACAGTGGATTAACCAGAATTGCTAGGAGAGGCTGCAGTAGTTTGCCTTTGCTCAAGACTCCTGGGAAGGGCGGGATTCTACCTACCCTTGCCTTCTCCTGCTCTCCTGGAGAGTTTATTGGGGACAAAGGCCTTTTGCACTTTGGACTCAGTTTTCAGCAACAGAAAACTGCCAAGGCAAAGAGGTAAAACGTAAGGCATTGAGCAGAGGACAAGAATCCAAAATAAATGCACAGACACAAAGAGTATGGACATCCATACTCTTTGAAAGAGTAGAAAGAACAACTATGAATCTCAAGGACTCACAGCAGCTGCCAGTGGACTGAGAACAGCCTGATCTTGAGATCTTGAGACTGGGGTGGCTGCTTGGGCTGTTTTAATGGTTGAGTTTTGAATTAGTCTTAATGGCTGGGTCCAGTATGTTTTAAAAGCATCCACATTCCGCATACTGGAAATTTGAAGTGTCTTTATGCATTACACACATCCCTCCATATTCACAGCTTTGATTTTTGGGGATTTGATTATTCATGAAATCTGTTAATATGTCCTCTCTAGGAATATCTAGGCACACGGGGCCCCTGTGCTCCTAACCTCAGCGAATGTGGAGGGACAAGTGTATACATCACCCCAGGGGTCCTTGTGGGTTGAGAGGACCTATACAAATACTTCAATCAATCAGTGGCCAGGAGCAGAGCTACCCTTGGTCACAGTGAGGCACTTGCCTCAGACAGCAGATGCTGTGAGGTGGCAACAGGATAGAATCATAGAAGAGACCTCAAGGGTCCTCCTGGCAGAAGGAAAAACTACCCTCTTCTGCCATGTAGGCAGACACAGTCAAAGCATCCCTGACAAATGGACATCCAGCCTCGGTTTAAAAACCTCCAAAGAAGGAGACTCCGAAGCAGCGTCTTTCACGGTCAAACAGGTCTTACCTTCAGAAAGTTCTTCCTAACCTCTTTCCCTGTAGCTTGCATCTATTGTTCCTTGTCCTAGTCTCTGGAGCAGCAGAAAACAAGCACGCTCCATCCTCAATTTGACATCCCTTCAGATATTTAAACATGGCTATCATGTCATCTCTTAACTTTTGGGGATTTGGGGGGGGGGTTATTTGGAGAAAGTGATGTACAGTACTCTCCAAAGGCAGCCCTGTGCTGACTCCAGGGGCCATGGAGGACAGTGGCCCCCAATGCTGACGCAAGCTTCAACTGCCACGCAGTCACTTTCTGTCCATGGAACGCAAGGGGTGGCTTGTATTGTCATTTGCCTCAGAAAGCAAAATATTTTCATTCAGCTCTGTCAATTGAAGGCAGGCCTGTCTGCAGCACAGAGCTTGGTGTCACTCTAAAAGTCAGGGATCCTTTTTTAAAAGGGTGCATGTGGACAAAAACAAGTGCAGCTGTGAAGAAATGTGCAGTTTGAAAACTTGGAATGTGCAGCTGGAAAAATGCACACAATGGGTTTATTGTCTTGAAATGACAGTGTTTCTCAGGCAATCTTGTTGAAAATGGGAGACACACAGTTTTCTAGGGATGCCCATTTTGAGGTACAAATCTGA
>NW_024814681.1:0-2346 GCF_019175285.1 Sceloporus undulatus
AATTCTAACTAGGCTTTCAAGGATGAATCTAAATGAAATCTTCTTGCATTGAAAAGAAAATTTTCACGATTATTCCCTGGTTGTAGGCATTAAAATGTAGGTCAATATAAAATCTGTCACTCTATTGCTGGTTCCTTAATGAACCTGTAAACTTCAGCCTACATTTATTGGTGTCTGGTTTTAAGAGACGGTAACAAAAATGTGCCAGGGCAGCAGCTTTTACAGAACATTGTTTCTCATATTTGCTGCCACAGGTCAATTGTGGCTTCAAGAATATTTTATAAGAATACAGCCTGAAGAACAGTTCATGAGACTGTTGGAGAGCCAACAGAGAAGCTATAACACTCTCCAGACATTGCTACCCATAGAGTAAAGACGATGCTGTGTGATTTGTCTAAGTAACATATTGATCCAGAGAGCTTCTCAGTTTAGATTCAGTAGATTCACTGAAACCACTGAGAGCACAAGGAATAACTTTATTGATGACAAATAGGTAAAAAGAAGGATGCAATAACAGAAAATTTATGCAAAGAAAGTATTACCAGGTTCCTTCAGTTGAAACACTGACACAGCCTCAAGTGCAGATAATTCTGGCTCCACAGTGCTATATGTTACATTTTCCCCCTTAACTCCAGATTGCCCTTTTTAAGAAAAGAAAAAAAATCAGAAAAGAAAAGAAAAGTAAGGCCAGTTTCTTCTATCTGAATTGTAGGAAGCAGAAAAGACAAAACAAAGACTGCTATGAAAGTATATGGAATACAGTAATTATCTTCCAAAGAGCATGTTCACATTATATTTGAAATTTGGAAACTGTGGCTATAACTCCTTTTTCTCCAATAGCATACCTGCATATCCACTTCTTAGGATGATTTGGAAGTCCATAGTTAAAATCCTGTATCAGTTATAAGCTCTCTAGATAGCCTTAGGCAAACCATTAGTGGAAGCAAAATGATATAATGCCACAAACATTTTAAGGGGAGAAAAGTCTGACAGATGCTTTGTTATCTTACGACTGAGTCAGATGGGCCCAAGGGAGTGGTGCAAGGCTGTGCCAATGCATTTCTTGCTGGGACTGCAGCAACCGCATGTACCTGGTTCCAATCCGGGCTGCTGCTGAGTTCCTCAACTGGGCCATTGGAAGGAGTGGATTCTATCTGTTCCTTCACATCCCAGTTCTTTTTCATTGGTGGCCTCAGTGCAGCTTCAGGCTGCATTGGGGGTGGGGTGCCATGTAAACGGCACATCACCAATGCAACCTCAAGCCACATAATTTTGTTTGTCTGTTCCGAGCCTTGGAGCAGGTAGAAAGAAATTAGATTTGGTAACCATTTTAAACCTCTAAGGAAAATTTGCTAAGTAAAAGACTCAATATGGCTTCCAACAGAAAACTATTACAAAAATGAATTTATAGTGATTAATATTTTTCTGTGCTGGCCCAAGGATCCTCTTCCCAACTCTTGGGTGATTAACATTTTTACAATAATCTGCCACAGTGTAGTCTCATGCTGTACAGGAGGCTACCTAGTCATGGGTGTGCAGACCCTACTGGGGTGAGGGTGAAGTGGGAGATGATTGAAATGATACTACTACTACTACTACTACTACTACTACTAATAATAATAATAATAGTAATAATAGTTTTATTTCTTTCCTTCTCTCCTCATGGCTCAAGGTGGGTTACAGCATAGTTAAAACACAACCATTGCATAAAATGCACATATTAAACTGCATCTCTATGCAAAGTTTATATTACAATACATAGGACAACAATTTAATATAAAATTCATGTTTAAAATTCATAATTAAAAACTGCCTGGATAGGCATGCCAGAAGAGACGACTTTTTTAATATTTTGACAGCTGGTTTAGCTATTGGATCTCTTCCGGCTGGTCATTCAACAGTTTGGGGTGGCTGATGAGAAGGTCCTCTGGGTAAAGTCTGCCAGTCGGGTTCTTGCAGGCTGTAGCAACTGCCCCCCAGAGGACCTCAGTGTTTATGGCCGATTGTATGAGATAAGACAATCATGTAGATAACCTGGACCCAAATCATGTAGGGCTTTAAAGGTCAAAACCAACATTTTGTACTTTGCCCGGAAACGAATTGGCAGCCAACAGAGTGACTTGAAAATGGGTGCAATATGTGCACTCCTGGATGTTCCTGTAACTAATCTGGCCACCATATTTTGAACCAACTGAAGGTTCCGAACTTGGCACAAAGGTAGCCCACTGTTAAGGTTACCAGCATTTGCACAACTATATTTAGGTCCTCCAAATCTAGGAACGTGTGCAGCTGGCTGATCAGCTGAGGCTGATAGTAAGCATTCCTAACTGTCGCATCTAGCTGGGC
>NW_024814682.1:0-2345 GCF_019175285.1 Sceloporus undulatus
AAAATATGGCAAATTAAAAGAGAAGAGCCAACAGCCTTTTAAAACACTTTGAATCAAATCCAATGGTCCCTGGAAGTACACCTCAGGACTGACAAAGCCTCGCGGAGGGCATCAGAGGCACGGGCCCATTGCTCCTCCCCACCACAGGCCCCTACTCTCCCCCATCTGAGAGACAGCTGGAGGCCAGGGGAAGGGCAGGAGGAGCAGGAGCAACAGCACATGCCCATCACCCCCCTAATTTCCCCCGGCTTCTAGCTGTCTCTTCCTGCCCTGGAAGCCCCGCCTCCGATGGTGGAAGCCCTGCCCATGGATGGCAGAAGTCCCACCCACAGAGGGCAGAAGCCCCGCCCCCAGCACGCGGACCTAGAAATGTTCGCCATCACCGCAAAGGAGGCCAAGGCAATGCAAAATGCAGAATGTTATGGTGACCCCAAGGTGAACCTATCATGGGGTTGTAAGATTTGTTCAGAGGAGGTTTGCCATGGCTTTCCCTTGAGGCTGAGAACATATGACTTGCCCAAGATCACCCAGTGGGTTTACATGGCCGAGCGGGGATTTGAACTCTGGTCTCCAGATCCATCGTCCACAACTGGAGGCCAGGGGAAGGGCAGGAGGAGTCCACTACGGCACCCTGGCTCCCGTGGTCTACCTTGCCAAGCTTTATTGTCTTTGTCTAGTGATTCAGGTCTTCTCGTGGCATGTCCAACTATGACAGGCTCAGTTTAGGATGGGTGGCACCTTGCTTGAAAGGAGCACTTGTGAAACGGATCTTGGGGCCTTAGTAGACACCAAGCTAAACGTGTCAACAGTGTGCAGCAGCAGCCAGAAGAGCTAGTATGATTCCAGGCTGAATCAGCAGGACTCTAGATCATAGGAAGTAATAGTGCCATTTTATTCTGCTCTGGTCAAGCCTCCACTGGAATCCTATGTCTAGTTCTGGGCACCACGATTCAAGAGGATGTGGACAAGCTGGAATAATGTCTCCAGGGAAGGATGAGTGAAGATGATTAAAGATTTGGAAACCAAGACTTGTCCACAATACAAAATATATACCTTTGTTGGCCTCCCAAAATGGGAAAAAAGTTGCATCATGCAAACTTTCAAAGCTTCACTGGCTTCTTCGTCCGGCAGAGATGCTAAGATATTGAGTTATGTGACATTGGTAGCCAGAATCTTAATAGCATCGAAATGGAAAGAGAGTTCAATCCTTTTGGTGCAAGATTGGCCATTAAAACTATTGGAAATGGCTGAACGAGACAAATGGATATGTCTCATGCATTTGCTTATTTATTTATACTCCGCCTTTCTCCCAAGGCGGCTCTCAAGATAAAACGCCTTTAAAACAATTTTTAAAAACCAATTTAAAATAAGACCATTAAAACAGTATAAAATTAAGGTTAAAAACATACAAAAGTGAAAACACATTATTTAATACATCTACCCCATATAAAAGCCATGAAACCCAAAACCATGGGGAAACTTGTCAGTATTTGGGAACTGGTAATGAAATATTTAAGTAACATGTTGGGAGAAATGTCAACTGTTGGTTTTCAGGATTAAATAAGAGAAGCTGTTGTATAGTTATTCAGAATTTGGGATGATCCATATATTTAAGATAGATCCAAAAATCATTTGTATATAAGGAACAACATTGATTCTACATTGTAGGTGCAGCCTTTATTATTATTATCTATTATCATGTGTATATAAGGAAGGAACATTACCAAAAATATGTATAAACATCAGGCATAGATATCTCAGGAAGGAGAGAAAGAATGAAAGGAATTCTTATTATATATTTTATGTCATTTTATATTTCATGTCATGTTCATGTTATGTTATAGGTTACAATAAACGAATAAATAACTGTTGTTGTGTGCCTTCAAGTCATTTCTGACTTATGGCAACGCTATCACGGGGGTTTCTTGTCACATTTCTTCAGAGGGGCTTTGCCTTGATCATCCTCTGAGGCTGAGAGAGTGTAGCCTGACTACGGTCACTCAATGGCTTTCATGGTTGGGCTACGATTCGAACCCTGGTCTCCAGAGTCATAAACTTGTGCTCAAACCACTCTGTGATGGAGACACAGGCCTACATGCTGCCTCTGATGTTACTCAGGACCTGTACACACTGGCATTAAAGCCGGCATAGGGGCGGTGTCAGGGCATAGTGTCCTCACAATGCATGCCCAACTCTGCCTCCCAGGATGCCCTGATGCCATGTGCTGCTTCACATGACGCAGCCCCAAACGAGTGCTGAATAGATGTGGCAATGCAGCTATGGTGCCCTTTCTAGGGTGCAAAAAGGAGCTGCTTTTTGTGGCTCCTTTTCGCACCCTCGAAAGG
>NW_024814683.1:0-2345 GCF_019175285.1 Sceloporus undulatus
ATGGCCCTTGTGGCTCTTTTCATTTCTAAGATGTTGTGATCCTAACCTAAGGGAAACTCTGAGGTTCATTGAAATCATGTGTCTTCTATTTAAGAGTGGCACTCCACTCCATTCCTGGCTGAAGACACTTTCCCAAACGCTTAATGGCGAGAGAAAGGCCAGCCTAAAAGAAGAAGAAAAGCCCTCCTCTTTGCCATCTGAGATCATCCAGCCTCAGAGGGAGAGAAAAGGCCAGCCAGCTTCATCAGGTCTCTCCTAAGTAAGAAGAGCAACCCTCCCTCCTGTCTCTCTGCCATGGTCCAGGGCTGAGAGAAAGAGAAGAACTGCTGGACATAGGCCCCTTCCCACTGCCATGCCCTTCTCCTTTTGGGTCATGTCTTTCTTAGGTTGTAAGCCTGAGGGCAGGGAAATGTCTAACTGACTCTCTGCAAGCCTGAAGAGCAGGATATAAATGCATTAAGTTGAACATGGACGTTCCATTTCACCATTCAGGACTCATGACCACACCAGGGTTATCCTTCATGGATCCCTGGCCCAAACCATCTGGGCTTTTGCTAAGGCCACCTTCCCTGAGGCTGTGACATCTGTTCATGAACAAGAGAGAAAGAGGCGAATAGCACCCCAGAGTCTGCCCCAAATGGACTGCCCTGTGGGAAGTGCCCTGAGTGAGCTTATTTAAACTTTGTTTTAAAACAATAAAAAGCAGTATCTGTTGTGCCTTTAGGAAAGACTGTTGTTAGCTATGAGCCATTTTGGAAGAATGCATTCTCTGAACAGCAGGATATATACAACTGTCACATCTAAAGATAAGACCTGTACACTCCAAAACATCTGTCTTTCTGCTCTGCTTTGCTCAATACCTTGGCAGCTCCGCATCCACTTCCAAGGAGGCCTCTTCCAACTCTTTCGCCATGCTTAGCGCTTTGGCATTTCTGGCACTCTGCTCTTGCATGGCTTCATTCAGCGCTTCCTGTGTGGCAGCCAGTTCTTTCTCCAAGTCAGCTACCCAAAGGAAGAGTCAAAAGAGGCAGCCATTAGCAAGGAGTCTGCTCAGTGGCCGTAACACTTAGTGAAGTGACACTACTCTTCCTGCTTGAAACAAGCTTAGGAATAGCAAGTTGCCTACTTGAACATTTCACTCCAAGTGGCCCTGGAGGAGGGAGGGAATCTTACCAAGTGTGTCCAGTTACACTTTTCTTCGCTCAGGCCAGAAAAAAAAGGATGGTTGCTTTTATGTAAGTCTTTACTTACAGTGGACCCTTGTTATATGCTGGAGTTTGGTTCCAAGATCCCCTGTGTATAATAAAATCCGTGTATGATCAAGTCCCATTAAATATAATGACATAGCAAAATGGTGTCCCTAATAAAAAATGGAACATCAAGGTAAATTTATACTTTTTTGAACATTTTCAAACCATGTATGCTTGAATCCGTGTATAAAAAATCTGTGTATAAGAAGGGCCGACTGTACTTCTAATGTTTTGTAGCCTACACTGAAAGATTGGGGATGTCTCGTAAGTGTTTAGAAACACAGTGTTTTATCAAGCTGTTGCTAGTTTTATGCAGATTTGAAGAAGCTTCATGTGCTTTGATCATATGGCATACTGGGAAAGGACTGTCCTATTACTACTATTAGCCTCATTTATATCCTGTCTTTTTCTCAAGATTAGGATTCAAGGTGGCTCCCACATTTAAAAGCTCACTATTACAAACACAGAAAAAGCTAACGTGAGAACCAAATTAAACTATTAACCATAGTTAAAACATAACACGTTAAAAAAGATTTCAAAGCGCTACACCAGGAAATCTGTTTCTTCTGTGCTGCACATCCCCCTTGCCTTACGCGGAGGATCCGTTCTGGACCCTGTCGTGTAAGGCAAATTCCGCCTATGCTCGAGCCCCATTGGAAACAATGGGGCTTGTGTGTGACGGCGCCACGGGCACACACGCCCATTCATTTGAATGGGATGCGCTGCCCTTTGTGCTCTGCATGTGCCCCACGGCTTGAGCGCGTACGCTCAAGACTGCATAAAGCGCACCACGTATAACGCAGGCACACTGTATTGCGTCCGCCGAGTCTCATCCAGCATAGCTGTTTAGGGTGGTCAAAGAGCTAACTCAACCGTCTCCCACCCTAAACGTATTATTTGAACCAACTAAGGCCTGCTGTGATGCTTTTAATAACTTTTTACGGATAAAATCTCTTGGATAAGGACTGATCTGGACGCCGGCATTATAGCAGAGATAGGAAGAGAGATATCCAGTGACTGTGTGCCTTGTTAGACTGGATCATTTTGAGTTTGTAAATACTGATGAAGTGGACAAGATTCTTGGATGTGTCAGGA
>NW_024814684.1:0-2345 GCF_019175285.1 Sceloporus undulatus
GCTAATGGGGAAAAGCCGCGATTCCGTGTAAAATAGCGCCGAAAAGCACCGAAAGTTTTTTCGTAACCCGAAAAAACATTCGTAACCCGGAACAATTATTTCTTATGGGATTTTTTCGTATCCCGAAAATTTCGTAACCTGGGTATTTCGTATCCCGAGGTACCACTGTACCACAAATACGGAGCTAACAAGTTAAAGAATGGAAATGAAACACAATAACATATTATGGATAAGGAACGTAAATGGATCAACGCATTTCTATTGCTCCATACTGTTACTAATAATATAATTGTATACACATCTATTCAGAGATTACCCTCATGTAAGCAGAAATTGGATTACAGCCTGAACCTATGATTCAACTATTTGACTGTCCATGCTACCTATACATATAAATAGATAAAGGATTAGAGCCTAAACCTGGTACTGGCTATGATGAGAGTTGGCTAAGATGAGAGTTCACAATGATATAAGTGATATTGTTTTAGAGGTATTCACCTATGGTATAAGGAAGGTAGGAAATAGTGCCCATATGAAATGACATACAAAATATTTTAGATTATTGACATGAGATGGTACCTGAAGGTATGATGAGGTTTTTAAAAATATGTTATTTTGGTTACATTATTGTGGTTCATGGACTGGGTGAGAAGCCTTTAAAGAAGGTAACAGAAGGTAAAGCACAAGATGATGGGAAAAAATTTTCAACGCTTGTTTACTGTCATTTTGCCGAATTTTCTATTTAAGGGGGTGGAACCCCCAAAGTTGGTACTAATTCTGGGTTGCAGTTTTAGTTTTATTAACCCTTTCCTAGCAAAGGTCTTATCATAGTAAACTATGGCTTGAGAAGCAGCTTATACATTTCACTACATTCTCATTTAACTATTATATCTTAAATGCCTCTAAACTATTTTAAAATAGTTCTATTTTAACAGGATAGTTTGCTTGTTTATTTTATTTTTATTACAATCACCTTTTTTTAGCTGTAGTTTGATTTAACCTGTGCTCTGAGCTCCTACTGACCCCAGGTTGGGAGAAAAGTGGAATATAAATAAACTACTGTATGAAGAAAAGTGAATTTAAATATGGCTTCTGCACTGAGAAAATGCACTCTGAATTTTAATACTTGCACTTACCAAGAACCAGACTTGTTGAAGGCAACATTAGTCAGTGGCAATATATGTGCTCGAAGTACCTGAAATTAGAAAACCCAGTAAAGTCAGTTACATTTCCCCCCCTTCCAAGGTATTTTTGCCATCCCTACTATAACTGTGCATATATTATTGTTTTATATGGCTATGATCCAACCAAGATCAAGTGCTTTTTTCACATATTTTCCTTACCTCAATTGCTAAAAAGTCTTCTGAGAAATTTCTAGCCCACCTACTGAAACCTACGGTATTTTTTTCTTTCAAAAGTCAACCAAAATGCTTAAGGATTCACAATCAAGAACTAATTAACCAGGTGAGCTGAACAATATCTAAGAAAGAATTTGGAGTTAATGGTCATCACTCAAAGTCAACAGTTCTTTGAGAACCATAATGATTATTGTTAAAGGTTATCAGAAGAACGCTGGGTTGTAAAATGTTGCTTAGATATAAATACCTAAATAAATAAATAAATAAATTCTTATTCAGGGTTTAGGATATATTTGGAGTGTTATACATCATTTAATAGCAACAATTAATCAGTAATAAACACTGTTTAAATATAAGCAATAATTATCTGACATACGTATTTCTCTAAGGCTGCCTCTGCACCACAGAGATAATCTAGTTTGACCCCACTTTAAATGCTATGGCTCAGTGCTATGGAATTCTGGGAACTAGTTTGTTGTGGCACAAAAACAAAGCTGCAAAACAAACTACAATTCCCAGAATTCCATAGCATTGAGCTATGGCAGTTAAAGTGAGGTTAAACCAGATTATTTCTGCAGTGCAGAAGCAGCCTAAAAAAATTCTGGATGAAATGGCATTTGATTTCACAGCCAGGTCTATAAGCAACTTGGGAGTTAACAGGATAAGCCATGACATAAGGAGATATGTGATGAAGGGGGAAACATAGGTCTTGTAGGTCAAAATAAAATATATTAATGATGTGCCACATATTAGAGCCAGTGTAGTGTAATGGTTTAAGCATTGGACGAGGACTCTGGAGACAAGAGTTCGAATTCCTGCCCAGCCATGGAAATCCACTAAGTGACCTTGGGAAAGTCACACTCTCTCAGACTCAGAGGATGGGAAGGACAGGTTGCTTACCTGTAACAGTATTTCTTCGAGTGGTCATCTGCGAATATATACAAATGGGTTTCACTGCGTCTGCGCAGTGCTGCTCGGAACCTACTG
>NW_024814685.1:0-2345 GCF_019175285.1 Sceloporus undulatus
CTGTAACTGGACTGACACCGAAGAACAGCAAGTCGGGGCTGATATTTATACTGAAATTGGTTTCTGCTTGGGAGCAGAAACTGTGGGTTCAGAAAGGTTTATATCACTTAGAATATTTCCTTTGTGGGGGAAGAATGGTGTGAAATGAAATGAATGCAATTGGTGTTTGATGCAAATACATCAGACAAAAGGAATTAGCTCACTGCCTGTCAGATTCTTGTTGGCTCTGAATTTTGATCGCATTCACAAGCCAATGTACACTACAATCTTAGGGTGATGCACCCAGATACAGCTCAAAAATATCATAGCAGAGTACGGAAGCAAATATCCAGATATAGGCATTGGCAATGCAATGATCACTTTTCACACTTAAAAATAAGTCACAAACACAGTCGATTTCATCGAAATCCTTGGAGGTTCTCTATCTTGAGTTGCAAAATAAGACAAATATTTGCAAGCTCTCCTCTCCGACTTCCATCAGCTTCACCATCCCTTGTACACACAACTCCAATCCGCATGTGAGCTGCATACTGTATTGGTTGTGAGTCCTCTCCTGGTGCCAAACAGAATGAAGCATCCTCTGCAGTTAGCTTCCATCATGCCTTGGGCTCTGACTCAGGACTCTATGGCAGTCTCACAGGATATGATGCCACCTGTCAATCAAAGTATTTTTGCACATGTTTAATAGAATATTTTTTTTTCAACAGTCCTTTGACTATCTTCTTCCACTGATTCCCTCAAGGCAGTCCCCATACGGTCTCTTCTTTGCTAGCTCCTATGAGTAAGAATGCAACCGTTCAATGGATTTAGGGGCATAAGCATCAGGGTCATGCTTGGGTTACTCATAGCAACTTTATTTATTTAATCTCTAAAAAGGAGGGATTAATGAGGGCTAAATCATACAGTAACACCCTCCTCTGTTAACTCTGATTTTCAGTCTCATCTGTAATTGTCGTTCTTTACAGAAAAACATTTGAGTCATGAGAGAGTCCACACAGGAAAGAGGTCACATAAATGCCAGCGCTGTGGGAAACATTTTGCTTACAAGTCAATCCTAGTCATGCATCAGAGAGTCCACACCGGGCAGAAGCCATACAAATGCCAGCATTGTGGGAAAGGTTTTTCTCAGAAGTCAATCCTAATGATACATCAGAGAGTCCACACAGGAGAGAAGCCATACAAATGCCAGCGTTGTGGGAAATGTTTTTCTCGGAAATCAATCCTAATGATACATCAGAGAGTCCACACAGGAAAGAAGCCATACAAATGCCAGCGTTGTGGGAAATGTTTTTCTTGTACGTCACACATAGTGTCACATCAGAGAGTCCACAGAGGAGAGAAGCCACACAAATCCTAACATTATATTTGTAAATAACGAATACAAAAAATACAGAATACAGAAAAGGCCCTTGTGATGTTATTTGTAAAATTTGTCTGTCAATATGTCTCTATGTTTTCAAGTTGGATTTTGTTAAGTTTAGGTTTTAATTGCCAATATTATAGATAAGTGCTTTGGGTTGTCAATTTGGCTGGGGATTGTGGGTTGTGGTATAGGTTAGGTAGATGGGAGGTTGGGATTTGTTGCAGCTGGTTAGAATAGTTATGGGAATTATAGCTTTTGCAATGTGTGGGATTTTGGCTTAAGAAAGTTGGGGGCAAGTATTAACAGAAAGGGCTAGTTTCTGGGAATGGCCAAAGGGGGCCTTGTTTCCTGTGGGGCAGAGACTGTGGGAATTGGAGGTGGGGGCTAGGTTTGGAAGAGGGTCATGTTTTAGGTTTTAGGGTTTTAATGTATTGTTTGGATTGGAGCGGTCAGTTCTAGCTTAAACACTGAATTTCTATGTCTTCTCAATAAAGTTCTTTACTGTTTCCACACACTGGACTTTGATGCACAGAGTATCTGAATTTGCCCAAAAATGACCCTTTCTTCTCTCCTCAGTTCTCATCTCCATTCCCAGCCATAAGAACAGCAAACACACAGACACAAACATACAGGATACACAGAGAGAGCTATATTTCCAAAGCAGAGCCTTCCTTTCCTGCCTTTCCCTCTCTCTGCACCTTGGCCTCCATCGCGGTCTCCTCAAAGGAAGAAAGGAGGGAAGGAAGGGGAGGCCACTGAACCCCGGCGCATACCTTCCTTTCCCACAAAGGCCTCCAGTGGAATAAGCCGCAGCATCTAGGCCCTGATAATCCCTGCACATGCTGAAGAGGGGCCTTTGGGGCTATATGCACCTGCACAGTCTCAGCCCCAGAAGCCATTGCTGCCCTCACAGTCTGTTCTGAGGGAGGGAGGGAAGTGAGGAGAGGAATGGCTGGAGGGGAGAAGCCCTTCTTCTCCCCCC
>NW_024814686.1:0-817 GCF_019175285.1 Sceloporus undulatus
AAGACATCCCCAAGGCCTGAAATCACTAGCTTCCTCCCATCTGCCCCTGGCATGGCAAAATGCCTCCAGAGGACATTTAGGGAGCAAAAATTATTTTTACAGGAATGCAGCATTTCAAGTTCTCCTAACTGAGTTAATTGGCCTCCTAGCTTCTAACCATTGATCCACATTAAAACACTGGGAGAGCTTGTCCAGAGGTTTGGAGTTCTGTGCCATCAATATGACTACATCAAATTCTATTTCTCCTTCACATCAAACTCCAAGGAAACTGTTTAAATTGGCGTTGGGCATTAATAAAGGATAGGACGAGGATGAACATACAGAGCTGCTCTTGGTTGCTTGAAAGGCAAATCAGGTGATAGGGATTCAAGCTGTGGCGCTTTACAGACCGTCCAAAAAGGGTGGTCTGCCGGCACCTCCGTTTATGCCACGGGGAAGCTTCAGCCTCCAAACAGCGAGGCTTCCCGACAGCCAAAAAAGAAGCCCAAAAAAGCGGCTTCTTTTGGCGGCGCAGTTATGATGCCACAAGGTGCCAATGGTGCACTTGTGGCATCATAAGTGAGCTGCGATGTGTGGATGCTAAGTGTCCGCGACGTCAAGATGGTGGCGCCCATGTGTATAGGGCACTGCCATTTTGTACGTACTAGGTACGTACTAGGGTTAGGGACGCCCTTTCGTAACCCTAGTACGTACCTAGTACGTACTTTTTACCCATGTGTATAGGGCACTGCCATTTTGTACGTACTAGGTACGTACTAGGGTTAGGGACGCCCTTTCGTAACCCTAGTACGTACCTAGTACGTACTTTTTACCCATG
>NW_024814686.1:827-2345 GCF_019175285.1 Sceloporus undulatus
CGGAACAGGCCTGTGATAAATGGGGTTACATTCCTCCTGAAGATCCATGTTCCCAATTGGGGTGGTCTCCTGGACTGTGTCTTGAACCCAGGAGGTCAAGATTTCTGAATTAACCATGGGTGCTTTTGCATAAATTGTGTCCATTCTCAGAGATGTTTGATAAGACCATACTGACACATGCCATAGTTACATCCCACTTGGATCAATGTAACATGAAATACTTGAACTGCCTTTGAAGAGTGTTCAGAAACTTCAGTTGAAACAAAAAGCTACAGCCAGATTGTTAACTGGGGCTGGTTACTGGACCATACAACTCCCATGCTATATCAGATTCACTAGTTGCCAGCCTGCTTCCAGGCACAACTCAAAGAGCTGGTTATGAGTGATAAAAACCTGTATGTCTTAAGTCCACACTTTCAGTATCTTCTCCTATGAGCCTACCTGGGCCCTGAGATCCTTAGGAAAGGCCCCTTTTTTCAGCTTCATCACCTTCAGAGGAAATATTAGTGGGTTTGCACAACAGGGCTGTCACAGTGGCTGCTGGAACTCTCTACTTAGGGAGATGAGAATGGCCCTTTCCTTGCTGTCCTTCTATCAGCAGGCAAACACTTTTTTTTTATTATTTCAACAGGCTTTCAAAAGCTGGTGTTTGTTTACAAAGTGCTTTTAAGAGTCTATTGGCCTGTTTCAATTGTACTGCTTTTCCAGCTGCTTTTTAACACTTTTAACTGTATGTTTTATTATTTTAAGTGTTGTTAATAGTTTGAATATATTTTAATTGTTAAACTTCTTTTTTTAAAAACTGCATTGTCTTAATTTGAAAGCTGCCTTGGGTATCAGTTTGTGGAAAAGATGGGATATAAAGAAAGTTGGTAATAATGGATGAAGAGGGGGAGATGTTCATATATGTGAAAATGACTGCTTTGGAGGCAGAAGAGCAAAACATTGAAAGACAAAATTACATTCACTTCAAACGACCAAAACTGAAGTGGGTAGTATCTGAATGCCTTTCGACATATTTATAAGGCTGCAAATTCAAATTTTAATGAGAGTGGATCACAAATCATATTTTTGTAGAGAAGGGACAAGACTTTTATGAAGATCTATAGGCCATTTTTTAAAACAGGGTTAAGAAGGCCGTTTTCCCATCAAGCATATAAACCACAATGTAATTCTAAACCATGTCAAGCATAACTCAGGAGTAAGCCCCACTGCAACAGCATTTCTGCCTGCTAAGCACTTACTTCCATGCAACAGCCTACCTGTGCAAGGCATGTCAGCTTTAACCATCTTTCAGTGCCCTCTTATCTCAGATCACTGATCAGAGCTAGCAGTAGAGGAAGCCAGTTTAACACTTTCTCCCATACTGGTTTCTCTAGAGTAAATCATGAAAAACAGCCCTGGAAGGAAACGTACATTTGAGAATCAATGGCCTGTTACAGACAGCCAAAATAAAGCTGCTTTGAGTCACAGTGGAGGTATGGTGTTTCAATGATGCATGTGTCCTAAGAGTCCAGA
>NW_024814687.1:0-2345 GCF_019175285.1 Sceloporus undulatus
ATATCGGTGTTCTGTGGTTATTTTGACAAGCACATACAAGGCAAAACGCAGTCGCCCCGATCGCGGGGCAGACTGCTTTGCCGCTGCAGCGCGGCAAAACTACAAGCCCCAGAGTGCTCTGGGGCTTGCCCCGGCTCCCGATTGGTCGGTGGGGGCCGGAAGGGGCGGCCCTTCCGGCCCAGGGACGCTCTGGGAGCCGGGCTTGATGGTGCGGGGCTTCCGGTCCTCCAAGGCTGCCCATTGGTGGGCTCGGCCTTGGGGGCGGGGCCCCGCAATAGACGCAGAGGGGAGGGGCCGAGCAGTATATATTGCTGCTCGGAGGCCTCTCCTCCTCAGTCGGCGCTTGGCTTCGAACAGAGCGGAGCCAAGCTTGGAGGGGAGATAGCCTTGAGCTTCTCCCTTCCATTGGAGCCGACTGGGCCAAGGTTGGTGGGGTGGTGTGGTTCGGGGAGGCTCCCTCCCCGGATCCCCCATCCCATCGGGCGCATCTGCCTTGGTCTGCGGCCCTATTGCCGGCTTCCCTGCGGCCCGCTATTGGGGTAAGTGGCTCCCAACCCCTGGGGTGCTTGTTTGGGGCTGGAGGCGCCATATTAGGGGCAGTGAAGGGCACCAGGCCTCTTTTAGGGCCCCAGTTTAGGCGGGAGCCGCCATTTTAGCCCCAGTTTTTGGCGGGAGCGCCATTTTGTTTTTCTTTTTGGCGGGAGCGCCATTTTGAATAGTTTATTTTGGCGGGAATCGCCATTTTGCAAGGCTATGGGGCTTTTGGACACTGTTCTCTAGCAGATTAACCTTGCTTAGCATTGGCTGTCTTAATAAGTTTGGGGAATCTTCCTCAATTTTGTCTTTTCTGCTTGACAGTGTGTTTTTTCTGTGAACTGCCTTTCTTAGCAGTTGTTTGTTTTCTTTTCAACTGAGATGCCACCAAAAAGGTCTCAGAGGATCGAGGCTCGTAAGGCTCGGTCGGTCACAAATCCTTTTGTTTTGCCGAACCGGGCCCAGGCCTCCAGCCATGGGGCTCCTATTGTTTTATCTGCGCATGTCGGCCAGCACAGTGTGAACAATCCTCCTGTGGCAGACTTTGCACAGCCAGCTGTTCCTGCTGGGATGAATCCAGACGCTATTGCCAGCTTATCCAGATCCATCACCGAATTCATCCAGCATGCTGTTAATGCCGGTCGGGTGCCCTACACGTCGATGCCATCAGTTCCGGTGCTTCAGCCAAGACATCAGGATGCCAGCGTGTCTGTACAGCCATCCACTTCTGCAGCTAGTCAAGATCCTCAGTCATCCGGCACTGGTTCCCGTCGACAGGAGGTTCAGCTTTCCAGCTCATCCAGCTCCTCGAGTTCCAGTTCTTCATCGTCGTCATCGGATGAGGATGACCTTTCCGGTGTCTCAGCGACACAGCGGCGCCGGGAGAGGAAGAGAAAGCACAAGGCCAAGAGGAAGCGACGGAGAGCGCGGAAGGCTGGTTCTGTACAATCAGCTTCTACAGGTGGTTTTCACCCTGATGTGCCAGTGGGGAGGGATGGTTTTTGGGTTGACCATGCCATGGCCCCAGGTTTGCCGCGGTGGGCCATTAAGAAGCGAGCTTGGCGACCCGGGGTTCAAGGTGTTTGGGTTGATCCGCTAGCAGCTGAGTTCCCGGTTTGCTCTCCTGGAGAGCGCCCTCCTGGAGCCCATCTGTCGAAGAAGATACGTAACAACATTCTTCGAGGTTGCTACGTGGATGTTTTCACCTTGCTGCAACCTAAAGGAAAGGAGGCGATTGCAGTCACTTCAACTAAAAAGAACAGGCATGAGCCCAAGGTCTCTCCAGCTGAGCCTACTTTTTCTAATTGGTTGGAGGGCTTTACCATCTTTGCGGCTGTAGTCTCCATGGCCTTCCCTGAATGTGCCTCGCATTTGCTTAGCCATCTTCTAAACGTTCAGCGCGCTAGGGCTTTCGCTGGAGATGCAGCTGCTATTTCCTATGATGCTGCATTTCGCCAACATGCCTCACAGAACTCTCGTGAACGTTGGGACCTTCTTCATCACGAGATTTGGCTCTTGGAAGTGGGCACGTCTGCGAGGCTCAAGGGCTCTCAAAAAGGGCCTGTTAAAAAGGACTCCAAGTTTCTATCTTGTTGGGATTACAATTCTAGTCGTTGTACCCGTGTTAATTGTAAATATGAGCATTGCTGTGCTATGTGTAGAGGGTCCCACCCTAAAACTTCTTGTTCCCGTCCTGCTCAAGCTGCCCAGCCCTTTCGAGGTGGGCGCCCTGCTTCTTCAACCACCGGAAAAGGCGATGGAGCTGGGGGGCCGAGTGCCGGTCAAGCAGGGAGCCAAAAATAATTCGGTTG
>NW_024814688.1:0-2345 GCF_019175285.1 Sceloporus undulatus
AAATACAATTTTACCTCATCAAAAGTAAGTGAAACTCTTGATATAGGTTATGTCAGGTAAAACTCTCTTCATGCATGTAAACGTTTAACAGACTTTCTAGTGGTCAAGCTGATAGCAGTTAGAATCACTTGAAATTTGTTGTCATCTACTGCTTTGGGGCAAATCATGGCCCCAGGCAGCCCTCCTGTGCTCAGTGTAGCCCTCCATCTGTGTAAAAATTGAAACTGCCCTTCCCCAAAGGCTTCTGAAGAACACAATTTGCCATTTTGCTTCCTTCCCAAAATTTTAAGGTGGCAAGAGCATCATTTGCAGTTTGCAACCCTCCGTGGTCTACAGAAGAGCGTCCCTAGGCATTGCAGCCCCATGGTTTAGCTGAGATGGTAAATTGTGAAAACACAGGTATGTATTTTCCATAATTTCTGCCAGTGAAAGAATTTCAACTAGGCTGGCACAGAAACATCATTGTGGAATCTCAAAGCTCACCCAAGGAACGAACCTCGAAATTCAAAAAGGTGGATTCTGGGTTGGGAGCGGCAGCCCGACGGACGTGTTTTCAGGAGTCTCTGAAACAGTCCTCCACAAGAATGTTTTCTCCCCCGTAAATGCCAGCACGGAGGGATAAAAACTTTAGGCATGGCATTGCCTAAACGAAGAAGCTCTGCCAGCCCTGGTATTGTTTGCTTCTACCTCTCCTAAAAACAGAGGGGGAGAGGCGAGCGAAGGGGTTTAGAACATCACCATTCTTGTGGAAAGCCAAGGCACAAGAGCTGTCCCCAATTTTAACAAAGAAGAAGCGGAGAAATGAAGAATATTGTTAATAAAACCTCTGGAGACTGAAAAGATAAGATATCTTCAGTTGAGACCTCACTACGAGAAGAAATAGAGCCAAGGACAGTGGCCTTTATGGCCTCTAAAACACTCTGTAAAGAAATAACTTCAATGGATTCTCAACCCAGAACTATTTCGGATCACAGTCCTATTGAAATTGTTATAAATTTAAAACCAGTCGAACTTCGGTGGAGATTGAACACTTCCCTTCTATTTAAAGAAGAAATTCTGAAGAAAGGCAAAGAAATGTTAAAATATTACTTCCAAGAAAATACAAAAGATGACATCGACATAACTGTAGTCTGGGAAGCATCAAAAGCCGTATTACGAGGATTCTTTATCCAACAAAACTCAATTTTGAAAAGAAAGAAAAGAGAAAGACTGAATCTATTATATCAAAAATTACAACAGAAAGAAAAAGAATTGTATGAAGTATAGGAGGTAGATAAACATTCATTATTAGCAGTCATTAAATCTGACTAGTGTTTTTATATAATGAATAAAAGGCTGTTTTTTTTTAATCTCTGTGTGTGTTTCTAACAAACCGTGTCATAAATGTGGGTCTGTGGTAGAGAATTTAAAAATGGACATGTGTGTGTTTTATGTTATTTATTGGAATTGCTTTTGGGTTGTTGATATATGAAAAAACATGGGCTTGGTTTAAAAATTGACTCTAGAGTATTATGTTTTACCTTGAGAAAATGACTGTGTGGCTGTGTGTGAGTGTGTGAAGTTAGCCGGCTACAGTGTGTGAGTGTGTGAGTTTATAGGTTTGTGTGTGTTCCCCTTTCCTTTGATATATGCTGTGAGTTGAACAAATCCTATTTTAAATTGCTGCTCACTTCAGGATATGAAGATAAGAGAATCCCATCAGAAACAAGGGAAAAAGAGGAAATATTAATAATGATATGAGGGCATAAGATGCTAAAATATAGACAGTTATAGATGTTCTTTTAATGTTAAATGTTTTTTTGATAATGTTAAAAGAACAAGAGGGGGAGGATGAAAAAGTGACACCCCTCCATATATAGTAATAGCAACTATAAAAGAGAGAGAAAGAAATGGCTTTTTATAAAAAAAAAAGGATTTGAAATTGTAAAATATTTATATGGATGGTATAATTTAAAGGTATATAAACACATAAATAAAATTTCCTGTTTGGGATAAAGTTCAAGACAAGGGAGCAGAGGCTCCATATTCGGTTTTAAAGATATAAAAATATACAGAATTTTCACTTTTTTTTTGTTCTTTCTTTTGTATTTTTGTATTTGCTCATTATAATGTTCTTCTCAGAATATAGAAGGTACCGGGACATCTGATCTATTTTTACCTCAACAGGTTTTGTTTAAAATGCAAAAGATATTTTTCTGGCTTGGATACTGTATAACCCATTTGATAGTTTTATTAGAGCTGTGGTGGAAATTCCTTTTTGAAATACAAAAACTATAGACAGATGGAGTCACCTTTGTCAGCCAGAGAGATAGTTTTTAAATAAAGGCTTGGAGTTACTAGAGGAA